>NC_057417.1:35373431-35582727 GCF_019320065.1 Cervus canadensis
CCGGAGAAGGACCCGAGAGGAGGTGGAGGGGACAGTGTGCTGCCGGTCCCCCTGAGGGGCCCGCACTGGGACGATGAAGCTCAGCAGCGAACACGCACGGGGAGGACACGCTCACGGCAGAGGAGGAGATGAGAACCGTGACCACACCCAGTGCTGGCGAGGAGGCGGGGGGCGGGCCGCTCACATGCGGCTTGGTTTCTATGAGAAAACAACACGGGGCTCGGACCTCCCTGCTGGTACAGTGGACAGGAATCCGCCTGCCAGTGCAGGGGACATGGGTTCGATCCCTGGTCTGGGAAGTTCCCACGTGCCTCGGAGCAGCTAAGCCTGTGCACCACAACTACTGAGGCCCGCGTGCCCAGAGCCTCGCTCTGCAGCAAGAGAAGCCCCCGCAGTGAGAAGCCCGCGCTCACCACGACTAGAGGAACCCACGTGGCAATGAAGACCCAGCACTGCCTAAAATAAATTAGTTACTTTAAAAAAAGGCAAGCTACAAAATCACATAAAACCCCCACAAACCTAAAGCAAACAGCTCCGCAGGTCGCAGCCAGGACCGCTTGGGCACTTAGCCTGGAGAAACGCGGCCCTGCTCAGCCGGACACCCACACGGAGCCTCACGAGGCCCCATCCGCAGAGCTGGAGATGCCTGGACCTGCTCGCGGGCGAGTGGCTGAGCACGGGGCCCCTGCACCGCGCAGCGACTCGGGTACCAGGAGCAGCCCGTGGATTGAGCGGCTGCCTGGGTGGGTCTCCAGGGAATGGAGCTGAGAGGAAATGCCGACCCCCAGGGGTGACCCAGTGTATGAGGCCAGGTACACAACAGCCTCGACAAACCCCCAGGACACAGGGCTCGGGTGGGGGCCGTAGGGCCTCGCGGCCTCGCCCTGGAGCCTCACGAGGCCTCACCATGGGGGCGGCCGGGTGCAGGGCCCCCACTCCTCTTAGGAGGGAAAGAGCCTGGGTGCCCGAGGGCGTGGGGAGGGCAGGGCGGGCAGCATGTGGGAAGGGGTCTGCTCCCCCAGGAGACTGGGAGGGGCCTCTGGAGAGCTTGGGGCTGGGGGTGAGTCTGATCTGTGGTGTTGGAGGACCTGGGACTGAGTGGCCAGGGCGACCCTCAGGCTTCCCTTCCCTGGTGGCGTTACCGGGACAAGAGAGGCTGTGGAGGGGGCACCCAGGCCTCAGCAAGCCCGCACCCCTCCCAGAACCCCTCCCTGCCTGGCCCTGGCCCCTGTCCCCACAGAGCAAGAGCTCTGCCACTCACTGTGTGGCCTTGGACCAGTCCCTTGACGTCTCTGGGCCCCACCCACCCACCCCCAAACACCCTAGGAATGCACTCCCGATGTTTCTGGAAGACACAGTGGTCCCGAAGCCCCTTCCTGACCTGGGCTCAGGTGGGGCTAGGGCTGGCGTGGGTGAGGTGGCCTGGGGGGCTGCCCTGGCCGGGAGGACAGCAGGCTCGCCCATCCACTTGGCATCAGTGTGTCGTGTACCCGGCGATCCCAGCGGTGGGTGGCAGCCTGTCTCCTGCAGAGCTGGGAATACTGGCAGGAGGACCTGAGCACAGGATGCTGTTGGGCCCCAGCCCCGAGGGCTGCCTGGGCTCCCTGTCCCACTCTGCCCATCAGGTCTCAGGACTATGCGCTGTCCCAGCCTCCCTGTCTGTCAGAGAGCGGTAGTTGCCCCCAAAGTGCCGAGAAACGAGGCCCCTGCTGTCAAGAGGGGCCCTGCAGGCCCTCTATGTGCAGGTTCAGCCCACACACCCTGCTGACTGAGCTGGGCCTGCAGTGATGGCTAGGCCGTGGCCAGGCCTGGCCTCACCCTGCTCCGAGGCTGAATCAGCCAGGCGGGTGATGACTCACTTTGGGGTCGGGTACTTCCCTCCCAGCCCACCGCTGCCAGGCTGGGGAGAGCCTGGTACCCCCCTCCACTGCTCGGGGCCTGGGGAGGGGTGGCCCCTGGGAGCAGCCTTCTGCAGGGGCCAGCCCGTCTGGGTGACTAGGGGGTCCTACAGGCCACCGGGACTCAGACCCAGAAGGGCCCCTGGGGTCTGCCTTTTCCCGTCCAAGTGTGGGAAGACATCCCACGTCCTGCCAGGAAGACTCCCGATGCCACCAACCGCAGCGACCTCTCACTCCCCTCTGGACCTCTCTCTCCTCCTGGGTTGTGACCGATCTGGGAAGCCGATGACTCACGACTCTGCTGCAGCCCCACCTCCTGTTGTGCCAAGCAGCTCCCCTCTTCCAGGGGTCATCTGGTCTGTTCAAACTGGACTCCACTGGCAGGAGGGCCTTCTTAGTGCCTTAACCTGGGCCTGGAGACCCAAGACCCGTGGTGCGCGTGGGGGCCACCCGGGGCCTCAGACCTTTTCACGGATGCTGGTTAACGAAGGCAGCTCTTACATGCGCACCGTGCATTTTTAAGCCCACGTGTGGGACTTGAATTCAGCCATGTGGAAGGCCGTTGGGTCATTCTGCTGCTCCTAGCAGGGCCCACTCCAGCGTGGTATCAGGTCTGCCTTGAGGACACAACCTCGTGGCGTTTCGCTGGAGACCTCCCTTCCAGTGCAGGCTGGAACTCCCTCACCAACCTCACTGGCCAAACATGCCTTTCTTTGGCAGCTGGAATAATAAATCAGGCTGGTGTGTTTCAGGAGCGCACCGGACACTGAGCCAGGCGATCCCAGACCCGCCCCCACAGTGTGACACTCGGGCTGGCGCTCGAGGCGCTGGTCCTGTTTCGTGGGAGCTCTGCGGCTTCAAGCAGTTCCTTCAGCTCCCAGGGCTCGGTCGTCTCGTCTGCAATGTGGGACTGGCGATAGGCACTTCCCGGGATTAGCTGTGTCCGAGAGACGGGATCGTGTGTGTGAAGGCCTCAGCACGGGGTCAGATTTGGGGCTGCTGTGACACAGGACATCTCACCGTGTCACCCACATTCTTGATGACGGCCAGGCCCCAGCTGTGCCCGGATGTGTGGGGCTCGAGTCCTGCCTTGGGGTCCTCGGGCTCCACCTGGGCCCCTCCTTGGCCATGCTTGGCCGGAGGCTCCTCCCCCACCCCCCTCACCCCGCCCCGTCTGCCCTCAGGCAGCTGCAGTGCCCCCTCCCTGATAAGCCAGCGGGTGGTGCGTCTTGCGGCTCCTGGGGCTGGGCTTCAGTTTTGTGAAGGCAACGAGCACGTCTTCTCCAGCACAGGCGGCTTGCCCTTGGCCCAGTTTGCAGTTGCTGTGAGCTGAGGTGACCGCTCCGGCCCCTGCTGGTGGGGAGGTGGGCTCCTCCCATCTCCCCAGAGCGCGGGCTCTGGCTGCAAGCATTGGGCACTGGGGATGGCTCAGTGCCGACACGCCACGTTCCCTGGAGCCTGAGGTCCCTCCGAGTGGCTGGGTTTCCGTGCCGCGGGGTGGCCTCAGCAGTAAGACCCTCTCCAGGGCCCTGAAGCCTCCGGGAGCAGCTCTTCCAACCAGGCAGGAGTGGGCCACTCCCTCCTGGGACCTGGCATCCCAAGTCGCCCAAGATCACCTCCACCAGCCCACCTGAGCTCAGGGAGGGGATGCAGACCCCACCACCCCACGAGAGAGTCATCAGAGACCCGTCAGCCTTGTTGTGAAATCACTGCCATCTCCCAGTTTCCAGAACTCGATCCCCACCCAAACAGGCTTTGGTGGGCACTGGTCGAGCATGTGATGCTGACCCTTGTCTCTGTGTCCTACTGACTGGGGTCCCTTCCAGTCCAGGCCAGCTCCTTCAGGAGGTGTGTCTCCCCTGTGGGCTCTGTTCCACGCTGTCCCCCAGCCCCAGACACACAGCAGGCACACAAACGTTTGTTGAATGAATGTGTGATTAACTAAACCTGCACAAAAGCCCTTGCAAAGAGCAGAATGAATTGGACTGCTCACTAGGGAGCACTGGGAACCTTGGACGGGGTAGCAATACTGAGACCCAGAGGCAGAGGTTGGGTGGGGAGGCCAGAGCCCAGATTGGAGGCCCCCTGTCCCCCTGCAACTTCTCCAAGCGGCCCCAGTCAGAAGAAAACTTGTTATTTTGCTTTTGGTAAGATTATCATCGTTTCCAAACACACCCCATTTGATTTTTCATGCTTCAGAAGGAAAAGCCCCTGAGTGTACATGGGAAATCCTAGGAACTCCTGCTTCATTTTTTCTGTAGACTAAATAAACCGTGACAGGAAAACTTCATGAATTTAGATAATCCCAGTGTAAATGCTCCAATTAGCCAGTGTCCATGGATTCCCATCCGAGTGCCGGTCGTCTGTAGCACCTGCCCGGAGGGGTCACTGCAGGCGGGGGCCGAGCCTGGTCCCCCCGCCCCAACCCAAGGCCGTGGCCGCTCCCTGGGGTCTGGGTTGGGGATGCCCTGGGCCAAGAGACTTGGCCTGAGGGCTGGTTGGAGGTGGGGCCAGGGGAGCGGTGGCCAGAGTCTGGCCACCCCCTCTGAGCTGGAGAGGGGTTTTCTAGAGGTCACGTCCTCTCTCACTGTGCGAAGCCCAGCCCTCTCTGCTCGCTGCCCCCACGTGTGCTGGTCCCAGACTGGCTGCCTCTGCCTCCCTTCTCTCCCCTCTGCGCCCACCCAAAGTCCAGGCCCCGTGCTCGTCGGTCACTGGCTTCCTGCTGTCTCCTGGCTCCCGCTTCCCTCCCTAGAGTCCCACCCCAGGGAGCCTGCAGACCTGCCCCCCTGCGCCTACTGCAGTCCCCCAGGTCCTGGACCCCCAGGCTGGGGAATCCCAGCTCCTCCCCCTCCCTGGATCCCTGCCCCCAAAGTAGGGGGTCTCAGGCTTTCCAGGTGGGGGTGAGTCCAGGACCACTGGTGGGAGTGGGGGGTGGGTTTCAAGCTTCTGTGGCCTCGGCAGGGGGCCTCCTGCATGATGTCCTAGTGGCTGAGGGTGCAGAGGGAGCTCCAGGGACTCAGAGCCCAGGATGGAACAGTGCAGCCAGCAGCCTTCCGGAAGGGGATGCCCCGCCCGTTGGTGTGGACGCCATCCCACGCAGAACCTTCACGGGCAGTCACGCTCAGGTTGTGAGGGGGGCCGTCCTGAGGACACCGAGAGTCTGCAGTGCTGGGAGGGTCCTGGATGTGCACTGTCTCCATGACCCAGGCTGCGGGTGCCAGGGCAGGGGACCCTGGGTCTGGACTCCTGGTCCGGCGAGGAGGGGGGTCTGATTACCCCCGACGGGGAGTCAGTGCCCTAGCGCTGGGGCCCCAGGCCCTTCTGGGACCCTCAGGCATCTGCCTCTGTGTCCTGGCACGGTCACCCTCGGACCAGGGCTGAGGGGCTCAGTGGACCCGTCAGAACCCAGCTCTCAGGAGGCCTCCGGGAGGGCAGGCTGGTGCCTTCACTGCTTCGCTCACTCACTGACCCCCTATCTCAGCCCTTAGTGAGCACCCGAGGGCCTGGCCGGGGTTGAGAGGGTCTCTGGAGTGGACCACTCCCCACTCCCACTGCCTGGCTTCCGCCCCACCGGCCCAGGGGCCACTCAGAAGTGTCCTTCCTCTCAGGGAGTCTGGTCTCAAGGGGCAGAATGTTGGCACAGAATGGCCATCTGAACACAGCAACCCGTGTGCCGAGCCGCTAAGGCCCTGTCTGCCGCCCTGAACCCCCCAGCTCCCCACATGAGGGAGCCGCTCCGAGCAGGAAGTAAGGGCGGCTGCCTAGTGGTGAGCACTGACCTAGGGACCAGCCGTTGGGCCAGGTGAGGCCTTAGGGAGTCACATGGCTCTGGGGGGAGCCTCCCAGGTGTGATCTTCCCTGCCAGGAGGCTGGGGTGGGATCCGGACCTGTGACCCCCGCAACTGCGCTGTCCCTGGTCACTGACCATCCTGTTCTGGGCCGGCTTCCACCTAGGACAGCCACCCCAGCCCCCTTGGGCAACCCCTTGCCACCATGCAGGTCACATGCTGAGCAGGGAGGCTGGGTGGGAGTGGGCAGCAGGCAATGACCTCCCAGGCCCGCAAGCCCTCCTCCCTGCAGACCTGGCTCCCCCAGGGAGGACCCCTGACAAGGTGTAGTCACCCATCCTCCATGAGGACCCCCCACAGGTACAGTCACCCCTCCTCCATGAGAAGCCCCCACAGGTGTAGTCACCCCTCCTCCATGAGGACCTCCCACAGTTGTAATCACCTCTCCTCCATGAGGACCCCCCACAGGTACAGTCACCCCCACCCAGGGAGGACCCCCCACAAGTACAATCACCCCTCCTCCATGAGGACCTCCCACAGGTGTAGTCACCTCTCCTCCATGAGGACCCCCCACAGGTACAGTCACCCCCACCCAGGGAGGACCCCCCACAAGTACAATCACCCCTCCTCCATGAGGACCCCCCACAGGTGTAGTCACCCCTCCTCCATGAGGACCTCCCACAGTTGTAATCACCCCTCCTCCATGAGAAGCCCCCACAGGTGTAGTCACCCCTCCTCCATGAGAAGCCCCCACAGGTGTAGTCACCCCTCCTCTATGAGGACCCCCCACAGTTGTAATCACCTCTCCTCCCCGAGGACCCCCCACAGGTACAGTCACCTCCTCCATGAGGACCCCCCACAGGTACAGTCACCCCTCCTCCACGAGGACTCCCCCCACAGGTACAGTCACCCCTCCTCCACGAGGACTCCCCCCACAGGTACAGTCACCCCCACCCAGGGAAGACCCCAGGAAAGCCCTCAGTCAGTCACTTCCTGGAGCCGGAATCCCATGAAGAAAGAGGACTGGAGGTGCAGGGGCCGTGGGGTCTTCTGCTTGGCTGGCTGAGCTGAGTGAGCGGCCTTGCGCTGGGCCCGGGCTAAGAGAGGGTGCTGACTCTGCCCTTTGACCGGAGGGAGGCCTGTGGGGAAACCCTCCCCTGACTGGGAAGGTGCCCCTCCCTCTGTCCCATACCTGGTTGGGGTGGGGCGGTGGTCTGCAGATCCCCAGACCCAGTCTCTGGGCCAGGTGGCCGCCCTGGTGCGGCTGGGTCAGGTGATGGGGGTGTGGAGGGGAGGTGGGGGGACAGGGGAGAGGAAGGGGGAGCCGGGGGAGAGCGGGAGCGGAGGAGAAGGCGAGGGGAGGCGGCACAGGGGGAGGGGGAGGCGGAGGAATGGAAAGCACATTCCAGACGGGTGACACACAGCTCTGCAGTGGGGGCAGAGGCGGCTCTGCTGCCCTTCACAGGAAGGTCCCTGGGATCCAGCTCCCCTGAGAGGAAGATAAGATGGGTGGAGCCAGGCTGGAAGGAGAATTCCTGGCAGAGGAGCCCTGCTACTGGCTGCCACCCTTCAAGGCTCCACTCAAATGCCACCTCCTTAAAGCCTTCTGGGATTCATCCTTGGCTCCCTGGATCAAGAGGTGCTCCTGGGGAGCCTGGCTTCATCCTCCTGCTAATAGACCTGGGCTGGCGGGAGCTGGGGGTCACGTGCAGGCTGCTCTTCTCTGGTCCTTACGGTGGCTGAGTGCCAGAAGCAGCCTGGCTGGGGTGTTCACTCTCAAGGATGGCCTTCGGGGCCCCTGGGGACACCCTGGGCTGGAAGTTGCTGCCCAGAGCTTGATGAGCACTGGCTATTTTAGTGCCTTCCAGCACCCAGCTCGTATCTCCCACACCCTTGGATGTTGGCATGTCACCCAGGCTCCTCCTGCAGGTGTCCTGTCACAGGCAGGTGGCAGGTAGGCCAGGTGTGTGGGCCACTCCCGCCTCAAGCCCATAGGTGGCTACAGGTAACCAGGGGATCAGAGGTGGGTGGGTGGGCATCTTGGAGGGACTTCAGGAGAGTATAAGCCAGCTCTCCCTCTGGGCATTAGCCTGCCCCAGCCAGACTGCTGGTCACTGCTTCCCTTGGTCTGGAAGAGGAGTTGACCACTTCTCAGGCCTGGTGTTTGTAACCCCCGTGCATCTCCTGAGAGGCTGAGGGGGGCCCAGCACTGGGGCTCCCCCATGTGCCAGAGCCGCTGGGCACCTCTGAGTTAAGGGGGACCCGATGATCCCCTTTGGGTGGAGTAGGGCTAGCCTGAGTCACCAGTGCCAATAGAGGCAGGGACTTCCCAGGACCAGCCATGAGGGCTGCCTCGGCTCTGCCCAGCTGCGGTCACTCGCTCTGGAGGAAGCGGAACTGAGGCCTCCAGCTCACAACCGCAGAGCCCCCACTTCCTGTCAGGCTGACAGATAGAAGGAGCCCTGACTTCCTGTCAGGCTGACAGACAGAAGGAGCCCCCACTTCCTGTCAGGCTGACGGATGAAGGAGCCCCCACTTCCTGTCAGGCTGACGGATGAAGGAGCCCCCACTTCCTGTCAGGCTGACGGATGAAGGAGCCCCCACTTCCTGTCAGGCTGACGGATGAAGGAGCCCCCACTTCCTGTCAGGCTCACGGATGAAGGAGCCCCCACTTCCTGTCAGGCTGACGGATGAAGGAGCCCCCACTTCCTGTCAGGCTGACGGATGAAGGAGCCCCCACTTCCTGTCAAGCTGATGGACAGGAGGACCCCCCCCCACTTCCTGTCAAGCTGACAGGCAGAAGAAGCCCCACTTCCTGTCAGGCTGATGGACAGGAGGAGCCCCCACTTCCTGTCAGGCTGATGGATGAAGGAGGCCCCACTTCCTGTCAGGCTGATGGATGAAGGAGCCCCCACTTCCTGTCAGGCTGATGGATGAAGGAGGCCCCACTTCCTGTCAGGCCGATGGACAGAAGGAGCCCCCAATTCCTGTCAGGCCGATGGACAGGAGGAGCCCCCAATTCCTGCCTGGCTGATGGACAGAACCACCAGCTGAGCGCTCAGAGCCCTGACCTCTGGGAGCTCATCTCTCTGGGCTGTGGTTTCACTGTCTGTCCTTGGGTCACTTGCTCTGTGGGAATAGGGAGCTACAGCAGACTTTATCCTTCTGGAATACTGGGAGCAGGGCCGGGGAGACCTGACTCACACTCCGAACACCCTAGGAAGAATCAGGCCGGATTCGGGCAGGGTCTCCCCGGGGGCTGAGCTGCCCTCGCCCAGGGCCCCGCCGCTGCTCTGGAGTTCGGGGTCCTAGTCAGACCCTGGGTGATGTTGGAGGCCTCTTCCCGGCCATGTCGGGCCCAGCGGCCTGGTCGTGGTCAGGAGGCGTGTGGCTCCCTGAGGGGTGTGGAGGAGCAGTGTGCGGTGGGGAGGTCAGGTTGCCTTCGGATCCCAGGCGGTCCTGACTCTTGGGGTCTCTCCAGAGACAGAGCAGGGCCAGGCCGGGCCGGACCCCGACATCTATGGATGCAACGCATTGCTGGACTCCAGGAGCGACTTTCTCACGGCCTTCATCTGCCTCTACCCATTAGCTTTGCCAGAGGGAGCTGGTGGGGAGGACAGACTTATTTATAACCCGTTATCTGCTGGGGAAAGTGCTTTGTAGTTCCGGGGAGGGCCCTGGCGGTGGTGAGGGAGCCTGCTGGCAGAGCCCTGTCTCCATCATCAAGGCTGGACTCGCCCGAAGCCTGACCCTGCTCTCATCTCGCACGAGGGTGGGCGTCATTTAAGCATCTCCTGGCGGGTTTCTCCAGCCCAGAGTTTATTAGGGTAACTTTGGAGCAGAAGTGACCTGGGCGGATTTGCCTCTGAAAGGATCACTGACTATGCAGTCTGGGGGTGCATGGGATAAAGGGAAGGGGTGGGGCTGCAGCCGGCTTGGAGGCGAGGACTGGAGACTGGTCAAGTTTCAGAGAGTCAGTCGACAAGGTTTCCCGCCCGCTCAGAGGTACATGGGAAAGTAAGAGTTCATGGTTGGCTCTGAGACTCCTGGTTCTAGCAGTAGGGGTCGGGGAGGGGGTGTCCCAAAACCCAGAGGTAGGTCCCGGGGTTCGTCTTGGTTGGGGAGGCGCTGGCCTGAACGGCTCTGGGGTTCAGGAGGGAGCTCTGGGCTGGAGACCCCACTGCAGGGTAGTCAGCGTGGAGACCGTGTGGGAGCCTGCAAGGCTGGGGGGTGGCAAACCGTCCAGGGAGGGGAGACAGGAATGGCCCTGGACTCAGGAGTGTGCAGACGCTGAGACTCGGCCTCCAGGGAGGACACCGGTCCCAGGACCAGCCTGGTCTCCCGCTGGAGGACGCAGGAAGGGGGCTCCTGTCCAGGTAAACACGAGCTTGGTGGCCCCGGCCCAGAGGGAACCCAAGGGGCTGGCGCTGTCCCCAAACCCAGGGCTTCTTTCACAGGGGTGCTGTGCTGGGGGTGGGGCGCTCTGTGCTTTACTGAGCACCTGCTGTTTACCAGGCTTGGCGTCTCTACAGACAGCACCCTGTGCAACCTGTCCGTCCCCGGCCATAGAACACCAGCTGTATTCAGATGCGTGCCCGGCTCTGCACTGAGCACTTACCTCTTGGGCATTACTACAAACATCACGAATCTACTTCCACTGTTTTGCCCACTCTGTCTTTGAGGCCAGTGAAGGAAACGTTGCTAAAGTTTGCACAACTGGCAGGAGCAGAGATGTCTCTAAACCCGGGACTGGCTCCTCGGGCCCGGGCCCTGTCCTGTCCATGCTGTGACTGCCCCCTGAGCCCCGCCGGGGACGTGCAGAGGTGTCCAGAGGTTGCAGGACCTCCCTCGCCCCAGGGGTGCCTGCAGGTCACAGCAGGACAGGGATAAGACTATCTGGCGTACTTGGCTCTCTCCTGTTGAGAAAAACAACTTGGATGCAGAGGCTGTCTCTGGCAGTCACAGACCGGGCCTCAGCTCACTCCTCCAAAGGGCAGCTAAGAGTCCCCAGGGACACGGGCGTGAGCCCCGAATTCTAGCACCCCCTTCCGGGGTGCTCCAGGGGGCTGGGGTCAGAGGCTGCCCAGTCAGGGCAGGGCAGCGCGTCTCAGGCAGGCTGGGTGCAAGGAGGGGGTGTGTGGTCTCATCAACCTGGGGGCTGAGGGCGACCCAAGGAGTCCTGGGCACTGGGTCCATACCCCCCGGACACAGTCAGTGCCCCAGGCATGGCAGTGAGACATAGTCCTGAGAAGTCCAGGGCTGCATGGGGGTCAGGAGGGGGCTGCTGGGCGCTGCCTTCCACTGCAGAGGAAGTAGGAGATGAGGCCCTGATCCAGCCGTACCTGACGCCGCTCAGCCTGGCCCGGCCGTCCCCCGTCTCCTTGGGCACCGTGAGCTGGGTCCTTGTCACAAGAGTTCTGATCCATAACCCAGACTGTGGGGCTGGGCTGTGACTGCCCTTCCTGTCTGGGAGCTGTCACTTTCTGGGAGATGACAGGGAATGGGGGGCCTCCTGTCGGTTCTCTGACCCAGGACTTGACTGACAAGAACAAAGGGAGCCTCCTCACCCACCCTTCCCCTCTGAGCCCCCCGGCCCTCTGTGCACGGGGGTGTTCATGCATGAAGGTGTTCGGGGGCCCCCCTGTGACTGGGGTCTGACGTGTGCAGCCGTGTGCCCGTGTGGCTGCCGAGAAGGGTGGGATCTTCACGTCCCATGCGCGCACACGGGCCCCCTGCGGAGGGGACACCGTCGTGACAACGACTGGCACCGCCATCCTGCTCCGGCAGATGTGGGAGAGACTTCTGTGCCCGCAGACGCGGGAAGACGGGGAGGGGTGCTCCCTTGGCCTCTCGCTCCACCCCACCTCACCCCCCATTCCTCTGTTTTTCTCCTCTCCTGCTCCCCTGTCCCCTCTTCTCCGCCCCCCTCTTCCTGACCCCTCTTCTCTTCCCAGGCCTCCTGGCCTCAGGAGAGCTGCCTTCCTCGTCCCCTGGGGTGTGCCCAGCAAGCCAGGCTGGTGTGAGGAAGCCTCTTTTACAAGGAAGTCCTGGGCCCCAGACCTCACTTGGCCCCAGAGGGCAGGACACCTGCCCCCAAGAGGATTCACAGAGCCCCCCTGGCCCAGATCCCCCTGGTCCCTCCTCCAAAGGCTGGCCCACCAGGCTGCCGATGCTGCCACAAGGCGGCCCTTTCCTCCAACACCGGTCTTCGGTCCTCAGACAGGCGGGAACGTGCCAGGCTGATGACACGGCCACGGGGAGGAGGCCACGATGCTCTCAGGGTCTTTTCATCACTTCTGCCTTTTCTTTCCATAGTAGTCCTGGAACCGAGGTACTGGCGTCCTGTTTTCCCTGATGGGGAAACAGGCCTTGAGCTGTGACATGATTTGCCCCATCACAGGGTCAGGAAGAGGCTGAGTCTGAAGCCAGGCTTGGCTGGCCCTGGGATGGCTTCCTGGAAGAGGAGGGCCAGCTGGCGAAGCTCTGTTCACTGAACTCGAGGCCCAGGGAGGTGGGAACATGCCTGCTCCCAGCCCAGAGCTACAGTTTCTGATCCCGCGTGGCTCGTTCCAAATAGAAGTGACTGAGTTTCTTCAACAAGAAGATTAACTCATTGCAGGACCGAGAGAAAAAGATGCCAGACAAGCCTATCCCCGCAACTGCCCTTCATGGATGGTGCCCTGTCTCTGCCAACACTTGAAAGCAGGGCACCCCAAACCCAGTGGAGAAAGCAGCGGTGACAGTGCTGGACACATCGCTGGCGTTTCCATGGGCAGGAAGCCATCCTCCCCCGTTTCCCACCGGAGGGGAGGGTCAGGAAAACAGTCGGTTTCAGGTTGTTTCCAGGGTTTGCTATTTCAGGCTGCGCTGCCCTGGACCGTTTAGTCTGTGGTCGTTCTGTATCTGGGTCATTTCTGTGAGCTAAGTGCCCAGCCGTGGGATGACGGGGTCAGGGGCCACGGCCACTTTCACGGCTCCTGATCCAAGTGGCCGCCGGCTCTGACCGCGACTGGCCCCCACTGGGAAAGCAGCCCTCTCAGCCTTCCCTTCCTGCCTGGCACCCTCCTGGCACGAGAAACAGCAGATCCCCGGGGCTGTGTCTGAGATGTTGGCTGGCACTGAAGTGTCTCCATGTCGCTTCTGTGCATCTTTCCTGGTTTTCTGATGAGAAAACATGGGCAGAGACCCCGGCAGATATGTTTGAAAGAGTTGGTTTAATACACTTCCTCTGTTCAGATGAAAGTACATAGGGACGTGATTATAACACACAACTAAAGGATTCCCTTTGTTCATGTTTTAAAATTATTTTACTTTTTTTCAATTTCTAAATCTGACATTCTGTTTTGAAGTCTGAAAATGTGACGCATAGCAAATGTAATTTGTCCTGTGTCTTCTGGAGCTCTGAAAATTCTCTGCATCCTAGAAGTTTGATCAATTACAGGAAAACTAGAAAATAGCGATTAGCACTTTTTCATAACTTTCATTTTGAAACATTTCGACCTTTTGGAAAAGTGGTAAGAAGAGTCTGATGAGTGGCTAGGTGCCCTGCACCTGTATCCAGCACCCGTCCACCTCCCCGTCTGCACACCGCCAGCCAGCCACCCGTCTATCATCTCCCCCCAGTCTCCACCCAGGGATCCGTGCATCGTCCTCCTGTGTGTGCGCACATGTGCATCTGTCCATCATCTGTCAGTTCCACTGCCCGCTCCCGGAACCACGTGAGAACAAACTTCGGCATCCTGACCCTTCACCTGCAGTACCACGGTCTCCAAGGACAAGGGAGTCCGCCCGCATCACTGTGACACCGTCACCACACCCAGGAGTTTTACCTGGATACAGTCACCTAATGTGTGTCCCGCGAGCTACTTGCCGGTCTGGACGGAGGAGTCAGTCCAGGACCGGGTGCTGTGGTGACCTCCAGCTCTCTCCGTGTTCTCTTCACGGCGGTGAGGTACCTGAGGGGTCAGGAGCAGGTGTCTGCAGGAGTCTCTCTGAACCTGGGTGTGTCCTCCCCTCCTCAGGACAACGGCTTTGGTGAGAATGCTGCGGTGGAGGGCGGGGGCCTTCCCCAAGACTTACATGGTCAAGTTTGTTCTGAAACGTTTGCTTAACAACTTAATTTCTTAATTCGTAGAAATGTACTTCGTGGCAAGGAGAAGTGAGGATTTAATAAGGTAGTTTCTCTAACCTGCCCCAGTGGCACTGAGTGAAGGACTCTTTCAACGTCTCTCGTTTCCTCCTCTGGAGTAGCTTTAGCTTTTCCGGGCTCTGCGTGTCCCAGCCCGTCTGCCCCGAGCTCCACGCTGTTCTGATGACCCCAGCACCCTGCCGTCTGACCTTCCTCTTCCTTCTTCCCTGCGCGCCTCTTTGTTCTGGGAGCATCGGTGCTCACCCCGCAGCCCCGCCTCTCCAGGGCACTCTGATGTCCTCCCGCTGCCCGTGAGCCGAGGTCGCCTCCCTGCTGACCCCACGGGCTCTGGTCCGGCTTGTGCCTCTGCTCAGGGAGGTGCTGGCCACCCCGCGTGGGAAGCCTTTCCATCCGGTGAGTGCCGCTCTCTGGAGGACACGTTCTTACCATCTTTCCTCTGGGAGGCTTGGGAAGCCAGCAATGCATCTCCCCAAACAACCTGTGAGCCCCAGACTCCTGCCTCCCCCTGGGGGCTGAGTCCCATCAAATCTGAAGGCCAAGGGAGACTGTCGACCCCCCTTACCCCATCTACAGCTAGGACAGAGGGATAGGGCCTGCCAGCAGCCCCCAGGGAAGGAGGTGTAGATGGGCTCTGGGTTCAAGTCAGACCACCAGACTTGAACCTTGGAATTCACATCTAAGATGCAGCAACTCGGCTATAAATCCTGAAGACAACAGTGAGGCTGAGGTCTAGCCACTGGGGCCTGGCAAGCTGGCAGGCGGCCGTGGGGGTCCGTTTCTCTTTCTGTCCCCCCAGCCCACCAGTGGGCTCTGTCCCCGTAGAACAAGTCCACACCCCTGACATGGTCTTGAGGTCTGTGTGACCTGCCCACTGCCCACTGGTCCCAGCTCATGCCCTCCTGCTGGTCCTCGACAGGCCTAGCTGGTTCCTGCTTCCAGGCCTTGGCACAGGCTGCTGTGACCTTTGCCTGGAAGGGTCCATTCTGGTCTCAGCACTGACTCCTTTAGAAACAGGCCTTCCTGACCACCCCAGCTTCCTGACCTGGAAGAGCAGACACTTGTCACTTATTTGCTGCTCCCTGGAGAGACTGCAGGCTCCGCGAGGGCATCGTGTGAGTGCTGCGCTCCCGTGCCCGGCACAGAAGTACCTGTTGTGTGAATGAGGATTTCTGAACGCAGCCCCCTGGGCTGGCTGTTACCAAAGGCAGGAGCTGAGGCTCCAAGATGCTGAAGAGTTTGCTCAGGGTCATACGGCAGACGATGCAAGCGCGGCTGGTGGGCAGAGCAGGCCCGGGGTTGTTCTGGTCTCCAGGTTCTTGGGCTTTCCAGGGCAGGATTTCCGCCCCACCCCCACCCTACTCACATTCACTGGCTTGGCTCCACCGAGGAGATACGAACTCTGGATGCCCAGACCAGCCTTGTCCAGTAGAAATATAACTAGAGCCACACACAGTATTTTAAATTTTCTAGCCACCACATTAAACATAGGAAAAACAAACGTGTGAAATTAATTGCAATAATACAGTTTATTGAATTCATATATCAAAAATGTTATCATTTCAGCAGGTAACTAACGTAAAAATTACTAATGAAAAATTTTACATTCTTTATCTTCATACCAAGTCTTGGAGGCTGTGTGTATTTTATACGAACAGCACATACCAGCCACGTGTCAAATGCCCAGTGGCCTCCTGTGGCAGGAGGCTCCCATCCTAGACAGACCAGGTCTGGCCTTGATTTCTGAAGCCCACAAGTGCCCCTTCCCAGAGGTCTTCATTCACAAAATATTCATAGAATGATTGTGGGCCCATATGGTATGTAAAACTTCATTGTGGTTTGTGTGTTTAAAAGGAAAATATTTAATAGGGAGTTAAAACCAACACTGAGCACAGGGAGGCTGGACTGGAAAGGCCTGATCCTGAACTCGGGCCTGGGGCGGCTGAGATGATGACTTAATTAACACCCGCCTGGCACTTTTGATCTTCAAGGAGAGCTGCCCACTCAGCTGAGGCCACTCCTGGATTAATTGCCCTGAACCAAGAAATCCTTGCCCAGAGATAAAGGGAAATGTGGTGTTTCGTCATGACAAATTGTTCTGAGGTCTGCTTTGGCAGTGGGCAGAGACCTGGGTCTGGACGCCTAGCTGGCCACCCAGGTGGAGGCAGCTGTGCCGGAGCCTGGGGTCCCAGGCCCTGCAGGTGTGCGTGCACGGCGATGCCCCCCCCCCCTCGGCCGGGGGGCTGGGTGGTGGGAGACAGCCGTGCACAGCAAGCTTGCTGGCCCCCACTCTTCAGGTGAGAGAACAGATTCAAGGCAGGGCAGGGACAAACCGCTCCAGCAAAGCCAAGGTCAAGGGGCAGAAGGCAGCTAGCGCCCCTTGGGATGGGGGATCGAGCAGGGGTGGGCTCCAGCCCTGAGGCCCTCACTGCAAGGAGGCCACATCATCTTCGTGCCCGCCTGAAACCGGCAGGGTCAGCTGGCCTGAGACAGCCCCCACCCCCAGCACTGGGAGAGCTGGCCCAGGAGTGACTGCCCAGGGCTGCGCTCTGGGGCTGCGGGCAGTGCCCAGCTTCCTGGCATCTGTAAGAGGGGTGGTGGGGCAGCTCTCCACACCCAGGGGCCACTCAGAAACCGAGGTGTCCCCGTGGACGTTAGTCATAACTCCCACTGCAAAAAACAAAAAAAGGATGATAGCAACAACGGAGTGCCAACTGGTGCCAGGTCCCAGGTAGGCGCTGCGCAGGCGGGGAGGTGGGCTGTAGGGTGAAGGGTCCTGGGCGGGTCTCAGGTCCTTAATAAAGGCGGCCCCTCTCCAGGAGTGGCCAGGCCCTTCCCGCTCCTCCGTGGGTGGGTGGGGGGTCATGGGGTGCCCGGAGGAACCAGCGAGGGGCAGACGCGCAGTCACCCAGCTGCACCCGGAGTCCCTCTCTTCACCTATTTGTAGCACCTGACTCACCTTAATTATGGGTCCGCGGCACGTCGGGGCGCGCCGCCGGGGACGCTGGAGATAGCCCGGAAGCACCGGCTCCGGGGGCGACCGGACATCCCGGGCTGCCAGGTGCGCCTTCACCTCCCACCAGCACTTACCCTCCCTGGAGCTCCCCCCTGGGGCCCCCCCTTCTTCCGCCTAGGGGCCTTTGGCTGCCAAGGGGCGCCCACAGCCTGCCAGAGCCGTGTGTCCTGGGCCTGGGATCCCAATTGTGTGTGGGGGCGGGGGGGGGGGTTGGGGTGGGAGCACCGGGAACCGGGAATTGGTTGGGGTCCGAGCCGGACTCTCGGCCTGGGCGGGGATGCCCCGCGGAGCCCCGTCCTTGCGCTCTGCAAGAACGCCCACGCCTTCTCCGACTCCAATGTATATTTAGCCTCTTTATCAAATGTTTGCAGTGAACCGTGTGAACCGCCTAATAGCGGCTGGAAGTGAAACTCGATTCCTGGGCAGAAAGGAGCACGTGACCACACCTGAGCGGCCAGGATCGCAAGACAGGCGGGCTGGGCAGGTGCCCGAGCCCCCACATGTCTGGCTTTGGGACCCAGGGTCCCCTCTCCCGCCGCCGAGCCTCCATCTGAAGCCGCCTCCCCAATCAGCCCTTCCCCAGAGATAAGGACGCCGGGGTCTGAAAGGGGAAGGGGCCTCGGAGAGAGGCGCCAGGGCCGGGGAGTCCCCGCACGCGTGGGTTCCTGTCCTGGTTGTTGATTCTTGGTCAAGTCGATTCAAGGTCTAGGAAGCACCGTCTAGGGATCTAATTCTGTCGGCTTCTTCCGAGGAGGGGGGGAGGGTGGGCCCGGGCTGTCTTTGGTGGCACGGCAGGCCTTGGTGGGCAGGCCTTGGTGGCCCCGAGTCTCCCCCAAAAGCGGCTGTCACCGGCTGCATAAGTTTGTGCCACCCTGGGCAGTCGCTGTTGTCGTGGTCGCTATGACAACGAGCCGCGGTTTTATTTTTAATAGCCGCCAGCGATTAGAAGGATGCCTCCGTCCTGTCCATCCACCGCCCCCCCCCCCCATCTCGCCTGCTCTCTGCCTAACTTTGGCCTGGGCTCCCGTAGAAGATGCCCCCATTCCCTGTTCCCAGATCTCTTCTGCCCCAAATCCACATTTCTGTCCCAAATTCAAACTGGGAGCCCCTGAATTTCCAGGCTGGGATGGGGCACAGAGCGACTCACTTGCTCAAAGCTGGTGGGAGCCCCCCCCCCCCAGGAATTAGGGAGCCTCTGTATAAAGGTTGGAGCCAGAAGGGCCCCCACCCCAGCCCCTGCAGTACAAGGTGACCTTTCCTCATTCGCACACCCGCTATCAAACCAAGTCCTTCAGCCCCAAAGACGTGTGGGTCCTCGGGTCCCCTCTGCCTGTGGGGAACTCAACGCTCAAGCAGGTGTGATGCAGTCAACTCTCAGGAAGTCTCTGGGCTCCGCCAGGGGTCCAGCCTGAGTCCAGGCAGTGTGCTCTTCACCGCCTTCCGGAAACCATCCAGTGGACTCCCTCCAATGCGATGGAAAGTCTACTTGCGTGGACAAGGACAGTACCAAGGTTTCCCGAGGTCTGCCTCAGCCCTCCTACATTCTGAGCCCCGAGAGCCCGCTTTGGGTAGGGGGAGGCTGCAGGCGGGGCTAGCAGGGGAGAGAGGCAGGTGCGCTGGGGGTCTGAGCGCTGGGAGACCCTGCCCTCTCAGAATCTCAGGAGGGGCCCACCCCTCCTCCCCGGAATCTGGGGGAAGCTGAGGGCCCCCCAAGGGCCCACTCGACTCGGCCTTTGAAATGCTGAAGCCCGTGGAGCCGAGGATGAAAGAACCCCTGGAGGGTTGCTCCTTTACTGCCTTTAGCGGGAGGGCAGCCTGGGCGGGGGCAGGGGCCTAACCCGGAGGATGGGGGTGTGGGGTGGAGGGCTCGGGCCGGCGGGGTCCTCTTTCCACAGCCCACCCAGCCACTCGCAGTCCCTAGCCTTTAATGGCCTCTCGTCTAGCTGCGGGGTCACTTGGCTTGTAACCACTTTAGCCCTGATACCGGGGCTTCTCCGCCTCTCCAGAGACCCGTCGCCAGCGTGCGGTCCCACCAGCCCAGGCAGGCGGAATGGACCCAGCTCGGCGCGCTGCCCTTCCGTGGCGTGGGCGCCGTCCATCCCCGCTCAGGCCTCGGCCTCCCTCTGCCGCTCCCCCGCATCGCTCCGTGCGGCGCGGCGGCCGGAGGTGGCGCTCTGTGCGCCCAGAGGATCCCGGCGCGGGAGCTGAGAATCCCGGGCTCCTCTCGAGCGGCTCTTTTCTTTTCCTCCCTTCCAGCCCTCGAGTTTCTAGCTCAGACCGCCGCCAGGCCTTCCACGAGGGCGCGGGGACTTGGGGGTGCGGGAGCCCAGGGCGGGGACGAGGCCTGCGGCAGCCCCTTCCTCCGATCGCGGCTCCCTCGTTTCCCGGAATGTGGGTGGAGGTTCCTCGGTCAGACACCCCGGGCATCGGATTCCGGGCGGGGGCGCGTGGCAGCCGCCAGGTGAGTGTCCCAGACGCGCCCCTAAACACGCCCCACCTCTCACCAGAGCCTCACTCCCCCTCCTTTTATGGCGGGGGAGCCGGGGGCCCGGGATCCAAACCGTGCAAAGAGGCCGGAGCTCCAGGGCGGGGGGCGGGAGGCGGGGGCCGGCTCGCTTTTGCCCTTTTTGGCGTAGCAGCTCTGGGCGCTGCCCTCTGCCGCCGCTGGGGCCCGGGAGAGGCGAGCCAGCGACGGCGGCGCTTCTGCGGCCGCCTCCTCCCCTCCCCGTCCGGTGCTGCAGGGCTGCAGCTGGCACTGGGGGGTGGGCAAACTCGAGGGAGGGGCGCCTGGGGAGCCCCGGGCAGCGCGCGGAGCCCCGGCGGCTGTGCTCGGGGCCGGGCCCGGGGCCTTGATGGGTTTTACTGCCTGCGCGAGCGCGTGTGTGTGCTCACTGCGGCCGCGGCGGGGCCCTGTCCGGCCCGTTCGGCCCCCGCGCGCTTCCGAGGTGCGGGTCCGGGGCCCGGAATCCGGGGGAGGCGAGGGGGAGGGGGCGGGGGAGGGGCGCGCCGCGGCGCTATAACCCCCTCCCCGCCGCCGGCCGGCTCCACACGCGCGCCCCGCGGAGCCCGCACAACTCCGGCGAGCCGGGCCTGCCCGCGCCGCCTCTTCCTCCTCTGCCGGCGGCAGTGGCGGCGCCGGCTCGGCCCTCAGGCCCGCGCGGCGAGGCCCCGGGCGGGCGGCGGCTGCCAGGCGGAGCGGCCGCGGGCGCTGCCCGGCTCGGGCCGGCGGAGGGCGGAGCGCGGCGCCGGAGCCGAGGGCGCGCCGCGGAGGGGCGCACGCAGGCCGCCGGGCCGCGCCGTGCTGGGCCGCGCCGTGCCCGGCCGGGTGGCGGCGGCGGCGAGAGGAGGCCGGAGGCGAGCGCGGGGCCGCTGGTGGGCGCGCAGGGCCGCCCGCAGCCCGCAGGGAGAGCGCGAGCCCGCGCCGGGCCTGGCCGGGCGTCCAGACAGGTGATGGGTGGTGCGGCGGCAGCGGCTGCAGCCTCGCTCCGGGGTCCCTTTCGGGGCTAACGCCCGCAAATATGCAGAATTACCGGCCTGGTCGCTCCTAGAGCCAGCGCCGGGGAGCGAGCGCGGCGGCGGCCAGCACCGGGAACGCACCAAGGAAGAGGCCCAGCCCCCGCCCTCCGCCCCTTCCGTCCCCACCCCCTACCCGGCGGCCCAGGAGGCTCCCGGCGCGGCGGGCGCGGCGAGCGCGCACTCCCTGCTCCTCCTCCTCTCTGGCGCTGCCTGCCTCTTCGCACTCGCTGCTCGCGCCGGGCGCGCTCCGTCGGCTCCCTGCTCTCCGCGCCACCCTCCTCCGGGCCGCGTTCCCTGAGGGATGGTACTGAATTTCGCCGCCACAGGAGCCCGGCTGGAGCGCCCGCCCCGCGGCCTCGCCTCCCCGCCGAGCCACCGGTGCCTCGGGACGCGATGAGGACCTGGGCTTGTCTGCTGCTCCTCGGCTGCGGGTACCTCGCCAATGCCCTGGCCGAGGTGGGTGCCACCCCCGCGCCCCGTCCTTTCTCCGACTCCCCTGCGCACGCCCCCTGAGGCCGCCCGCGGGCCCGAGAGCCCGGGCTCTGGGGCTCTGCAGGGCGCATTTTGATTTCTGCTAGGGTGGTCGGTTTTTAAATTTTCCCAACTGGGTTCTATTTTCTGCCGTGCCTAAGTGTGTCTGGTGAGTTTCCAGCGTGTTGCGTCGCTCCGCCTCGGAGGGACGGAGTGGCGGCTGGGTGGACGAGTGGGGAGAAACTTCGGGGGCCGCGGGCTCCCCGCTGAGGAGGGAGACCTAGGGCGCGGCGGGCAATGCAGCATTGGGGTGCGGGCGCGCGGAAGGGGGTGTGTGAGAGAGAGAGAACCGGCGGAGCCGGGGAAGAGGGAAGAGCCGCCGACAAACTGGTAGGGGCGGTTGCAGCGGGAGCCCCCGGAAGGCAGGGTGAGCAGCGCGGAGCCGCAGACCCCGGGTCCCGGTCCCCACGCCCGGAGCGGCGGCTGGGCCGGCGCAGTCCCGCCCGCCCGGGGCCTGCTTACAGGTGGCTGAGCGAGACGAGCCGGGGCCGGGCCGAGAGCCCTCGCCCTCCCACCGCCCGCGTCCCCACCCCCACCCTCAATCTCGAATTCCGAATCCTCGTGAGCTGTGCTGTGATAAATGACTTTCTACTCCCTCGTCGTGGGGACTTACTGCTTGAGACCCCCCACGACCCCCGACTCCCTTTAAAAATCTGGACAGAGTAGGGGGAGGCCGAGAAGTGGGGGGTGGTCTGGGATGGGACCCAGAGCTGCGAGAGATAGATATTTAACCCTCACGTTCCCTGGCAGCCCCTCCCAGTCGCGGCTGGATTTGGGGCGTCTTAGTCGGCGCTAGGGCCGCAGCTGGGCCGGAGCCCGGGGTGGGGCGACTGAGTGTGCGCGCGCGCGTTTGCAGACCCTCTACCCCGCAGGTTTGGTCGGGATTCCGGGTGTGAAATTTAAACCTCGGGGTAGATTAAAGTGTTAGGGCTGCCGCGACTTTCGTCGCCGGTCCGTGACGCATTTCAACTTGATCTTTCTCGATGTTGATTTCACTATTAGACCAGCAACTCCTCGGGCCCCTCGCTACCCATAGACCTCTTGTAACGGACACCCCGGGGCAGAGGGACCCGGTGGGTTGTGTGTGTGTGTGTGTGTGTTTAAAGGTGGGGAGCGGTTTCTTTTTGTAAAGAGCAGACGCGGATGGGGACGGAGAATTGGATTGGGGGTCTCACCCAGCCCCACCCTGGGCCTTAGGCTCCAGGACCTGGGCTGGGGGTCCGGCGGCCTTCCTGCAAGGCGCTGGCGCGGGCCGGGTGGGGGACCAGGCGCTCTGGGCAGCCACGGGCGCTGACCGTGTTGCTATGCTTGCAGGAAGCCGAGATCCCCCGCGAGGTCATTGAGAGGCTGGCGCACAGTCAGATCCACAGCATCCGGGACCTCCAGCGACTCCTGGAGATAGACTCCGTAGGTAAATCGCGCCCCTTCCCTCGGCGCGCGGGGAGGGCGCGGGCGGGCGGGCAGGCTGTGTGTGCGCCCCGTGCCGCCTCCCGCTTTCGGGCCGGGCCGGGCGCCGCGCAGGAGCGCACCGAAAGGTCAGAATCCAATCCCGGGCCATAAAAGCCCAGGCGGATGAGTCAGGAGTTTCTCTTCCAATCACCACTTTCTCTCCCGGAGGCGGCCGGGGCCGCTCACTCGCCCAGGGATTGTTTTTTTTGCTTTAAGGAAAATGCCGAATGTGTCTCAGAAAGTTAAGCCACATAGAGGGCGCCGGCGTCCCGGCCAGGTGTGCGGTCCGGGACCTGCCCTCCGGCCAGGAGGAGCCAGCCCAAGCCTTGGGCGCTGAGCCCTGACCTGGGCGCAAGCTGGTGCGCGGTGCCGCCCCCCACCGCCCCACCGAGGGCCCCTTTGTCATCCGTGCGCACTTGCCCTGCGCCTGCTGCCGGGCTGGGCCTTTGTGGTTGTCGAGTCCTGTGTTTTTCTGTTTTCATGAGCCAATAAAAAAGGCGCGTCTTGTACACGCTGCTGTTTGGGGACTATTTGGGGGTTCTCCCTCAGGCCCTGGAGTTGAGCCGCTTTAGGAAACAGTGTCAAGCAGACTTCTGAAGCTATTGTGGGTCAGCTGCAGAGGTGGACTGGCCCCAGGTGGGCAGAGGTGCTGACGACCCACTTTGGCCTGGCTGGGAGCCTGGGGATGCTGGGTGGCTGTGCTTGCCTGTGGACCAGAGGAAGCTCTTTCTAGAGGACAGGGGTTCTGGCCCGCATTTCTGTGGCAGGAACTCCACTGTGAGTTAGCTAGGGAGATACTCATGTCAGAAAACTTACTGTTGACTGGACAAAAAGGGGCCCCAGGTGAGCTTGTCAAATGGAGCAACCAAAGTTAGCCCGGGGTTGGCTGGGAGAATTTTAAGTGGAATGAAGATATTTCTCTGACTGCAGACTACTCTAAAAAGGGGGGACGGTGGGGGAATTAAGTAAAATCACATGGTCTAGTCATTTGGAAATTTGTACCTAATTATGGTGGTGGAGAGGCCTGAACTATTTTCATTTCATGCCAAAACCATTTTCTAGCAAGGGCGATGGTTTCTGTAGTTTCTTGACCCAGGAAATCCTTTGGCTGATCCTTATCAGGAAGGGGGGTAGAATTTCACTTGGAGATCAGAGTGGGGGGGGGGGGATTTTGATCTGGTTCCTTGATGTGTAACCCTGGGGAGAAGGGTTTAGCTTTGGTTAGCTGAGGAGAACACTTGCCTGCATTCTGCTGCTCCCTGATGGACTTGGGAAATGGGGAGACTGGCTCCCAAAAGGTTTCCCCCTGGGAAAGGCTGGGCCTCCCCGCAGGACCTGCTTTGGGTTGTGGTGGGGAAATGGGCCATTCACTTTCTGCTGGGACCATTCTTATTCTGTTTTCTGCAGCCCCGCCTCCCCCCACCCCCCGCCCATTAATGCTTTTAGCATTGCAGCTCTGGGGTCATGCTGATAGCATTCCTGACCTGGGGACTTCTGCGTCCGTGGCCTCCTTGGAGAGTCCAAATAGAAGAAGCAAGGTTGCACCTGCAGGCTCTCCGGGCTGGTTTCAAATCGCCCCCTGATAAAAGCCCTGGGGGCCTGGCTCCCTCCAGCCCCAGGGAGTGGACGGAGAGGATCACCTCCCTCCCTCCCCTACCTGCTGGGGTATCTGGGGTCTGAGAGGGGGCTTCTAGTGCCTGTAGCTTTGGGCTGAGAACTCTGGAGGGGCCCCAGGGTCTCCTTTGTTCAGTAGCCTTGTCCCTCTGGGACCCTTTGTGACACAGTCCCACGGCGGGCTCCTTCATCAGAGCTCTGGGTGGTCCCCCTCTCACAGCTCTGACCTGAGCTGGTTGCTTCTGTAGCTTGTTTTGCAGAAGGAGTGGACTGGGGGTGTGGGTGTTTTCCCCAACTTCTGTTTCTGCCCCAAGTGAAGAGTAGAAATGGACCCCACTGCTAGGAAAGGTTGTAAACTGCTCTCGGGTTACTTCTCCAGGCCCAGGACTCCCCACCAGGGTCAGCCAGAGGTGGGATCAGTGAGGAGGCGGCTGGGTGCAGAGAAGACCCGTTGGCCTAGGTGTCCTTCCTCCTCCTATAGCTCGGAACAGAGCTCTTGGAGACTTATGCCTGGGAGCGGGAAAAGAAACTTGGGTTTGCAGTGGCTCCTCCCTGGGGCGGGGCCTCCAGGGGCCGGGCCGTTCGTCTCCCAGGTGAGGCGCTGCGCCCAGGCCCGCAGGCGGTGGATTCCTTGCCCGCGCCCGCGCGCTCTGAGTGCGCTCATGGACTGGACAGTTGATTTTTCACGTGTGACCTTTGGGTGCAGGGTCCAGCGTATGGTCTTTTAATGACCAGTAGCATGGAGTTTGCGGCCTGTGTGTCGGGTGTCTGAGAGCAGACCATTCAGCCGCTCGGGAGCTGGGAGCTAGGAGCTTTGTTCTCCAAAGCCTGGCCGGGCGCCCGTGTCCATTGAGTAAGGATACATAAATATCACCCCATTAGGCCATTAATGCTCCTCCAGGACTGACGGCTGGAAGACGGCTCTCTATCCTTCAGACATCTGTGCAAAAGAGGCAGAAGGGAAAACCAGTTGATGAGCTGTCCTGAGAGCCATTTTCGGGTGTGATTCATGTGCAGCCTTCTCTTGGGTGGGGGGAATCCCTGCCGGTGGCATCTCCACCTGCATAAATCAGAGGGCCACCTCCCCGTCAGCGAGGCCTGGGCTGGGTTTCTGGACCACCAGTCTCCATAGCGTAGCCGACGAGCTTGTCTGACTGGGAGCTCTTTCTACTCTTGTTGGGGATTGAGCCCTGGTTCAGGTTTCAGAACAATTGATGGACCAGGAGGCTCTGTCTTCTCTGCTTCTTCAGGGGCAAGAGGCCTGGGTGGGAGGGCAGGCAGTCTGGGGTCTCCTGCTGGCCATTGGTCTTGCTTGTCCTTCTGAGCCTTGGCCTCAGTTTCCTCCGAGGTGAAGAGGCGGCAGCTCCATGATGTCGTGGAAGGCCGCTCTTGCCTGGCCGGAGTGCAGCCTGGGCTGCTGCCGTTCGTTGTCTCCTAGAAGCTGAGGATGGACCAGCTGCTCCCGGGCTTGGTGATGGCAAGATGGCCACCACCAGGACGTGACTCATAATGTCACTTTTTTCGTGAAAAAATGCTTCTTGTAACAGTTGGTGGATGGGAAATTCTTACTGCATGAGTAGTTCTGTTCTGATCTTATTTTGAGTCTCAGAAAAAATTAGTGGCAGTGGAACATTGAGTCATTTTGAGGGAAGAGCTGGGTTCTCCTGGACAGCGGCGTGCAAGGCGGCGCATCTTGTGTTCCTGCTGCGTTTTCTGTGTTTGAGCTTCGCTTCTAGTGAGTGCAGCTTCAGACTGCGGGCATGAGGACAGTCTCCAAGGCCTCTGCTGCGCATCGGGGAGAGGGGGTCCTCAGGTCTGGGCTCGTGGCCGGGATACCACTGGAGCTTCTTGGGGAGGGGAGGTGGCGAGAACGGGATCATTGGGCAGCTGTGGCCCTTGAGGCGTGCTTTCTCAGAGCCCGCTGCCCTTGGTTAACTGTGGGGGAAGCAGTGATGGAGGGGAGAAGTGGGGAGATCCCCCACTGGGTCTGAGGGCCAGGGTGGGGCAGCCACGTGTGGCCCACTCCATCCTGGTGCAGGTGCTGTCCTTGGGCGGGGTCAGGCCAGACGGCAGGTGTGTGTGTCCCTTCCGAGCCGTCTGGGGGGCTCTGGGGGCAGAGCGGGTGGTGGTGTGTGTACTGAGGGGGCTGTAGCCAGCCTGGGGCACTAGGCCCAGTGGTGACCTTGGCTCTGGGGCCGCTCAAAGCACTTTCCTTCCTGAGAGCCGTGTCCTGTCACCGGGCACCGGATTCCTGACGCGCCGCTCCCGGGTCTCGTGGCCTCTCTGTCACGGTGGGCTGACATTCAGGGGCGAGTGGGGTGTGACCGAGGCCCAGTTTGGCCTTGCTTCTGATGCCCCTGCAGGGCCGGATGCTCAGCCAGGATTGGGCCAGTGAGGGCGGCAGAGGTGGTAGAAAAGCTGCGGCCACAGCCAGGCCCGCGGTCCAGTCTGCTGTCCAGCCCGCTGTCCAAGGTGCGCTGTCCAGCAAGCAGCAGCAGGCCTGTCAGCTCTGCCTTGCAGGTGGGGTGGGCTGGCTTCAGGCACCTCCCCTGGGTCAGCCCTCACCTGGCTTCCCTGAGGAGGCGTCCCAGGCGGGTTGGCCTTGGGCCCTTCCCCGCTGGCATGCAGCTTTGTGGTGGGGTGCAGGGCAGGCGCCCATGGCAGGAGCCTCATGCCAGCTGCATGGGGTGGCTGGGACATCTTTGGCAGTTGGGAGTCTCATTCTGCGCACGTCTGGAGGCCCCCCATGTGGGTGTGGAGGGACCCCCTCCATGAGGAGGAGGGCGGCGGAGCGTGCTGCTGCGCAGGCCCCAGAGGCCCAGGTGTGGGCAGCCAGTCGGCATCTCCTCTTTCTCCTGTAGGAGCCGAGGAGCCTTTGGAAACCAGTCTGAGAGCCCACGGGGGCCACGGCGCCAAGCATGCCCCGGAGAAGCGGCCAGTGCCCATCCGGAGGAAAAGGAGCATCGGTGAGTCCCCGGGCTGGGGGCCTGTGGAGGGGCTCCGGGGATGTGCCCCAACACCGGGACGTGGGGTCTGCCCTTTCTCTGCTGCGTAGGCCCAGCGCCCCCCTCCCTACCCCGGCCCACCCGCTCCCCACTGCAGGCCTGGCTTGGGCCAAGAGTTTCCAGAAGCGGGGAGCCGTCATAAATTCCTGAAGTGCCCGGTCTTGTTGGGACCTGTGCTGGAGGCAGCCTCGCTGGAGGATGGGTTGTGTTTAATTTGCAGCTCATAACATCGAGCACAGAGTGTTCTCCGCTGCCCTGCGGTGTGGTGGGTGCAGCCGTGCTGGGCCTGGGGTCCCTTTCTGGGGTCCCCACCCCCCGCAGGCCTGGCCCCCTGGCCCCACTCTGAGCGTCCGGGGTCTGCCTGGCCCCTTCAGCAGTGACTGGCTGATGGAGGTCTCTTAGGGCCTTGGGCTTGGCCTTGAGGGGAGACCTTGCCCCGGGGGTGCAGTTGGGGGGTGTGACCACCCAGTCCCGTACCACCTGGGGGTCCTGACAGCTGCCCGTTCTCCGTGTGACCTTGGGCCTGTGACTCCCTCTGAGCTGTCTTTCCAAGAATATGGATTTTATAGCTTCTACCTTTGGGCGCGGTGTGTGGGTAGACGATTCCTGGTTGAGGCCAGCAGGCCCTCCCAGGTGACGTGTGCTGCCTCGAGTCTTCGGGGCTGACGGGGGCCTGTCCTGCTCCAGACCAGGGGCATGCCCTTGAGCGGAACTGGGGCTGGACTGAAGCCCTGCCTGGCTGGCCTCCCCACACCCTTCCTGCTGGTGGGCGCTGGGTTGGGCACTGTCAGCGGGACCCCTTCCTGCTCTTGATTTGGGGGCCACTGAAAATGTGCTTGTGAGAGGTGGGGCCCTTGGGAGGCGGGGCAGGTGAGAGCCGGCCCCCTGCCCCCGGCCCTGAGTGAAGGCGGTGTCCCAGCTCCAAGCTGGCCTCAGGGGCTGTGTGAGCCCCTTTCCAGCCCCCGCACCCCAGGGGAGGCTCTCTGTAGTCCCCTGCCCCTCTGGGGTCTCCCCTCCCAGCCCTCAAGTTACTGCTCATCTTTGGGCCAGTCAGCGGCACGCAGTTGGGGGCTGGGGTCTTTCTGCCTGTGCTGGACCGGGGTCTGTGTGACATGTCCCGTGGGCAGAAGCCGTGGGCCGTGGGTCACTCCTGCCTGGACCCCTGGGAGCTGCCACAGCCCTGGGGTTTCTAGCACGTTCACCCGCCTCTCATCTCTGCAGAGGAGGCCATCCCGGCGGCCTGCAAGACCAGGACTGTCATCTACGAGATACCTCGGAGCCAGGTGGACCCCACGTCCGCCAACTTCCTGATCTGGCCGCCGTGCGTGGAGGTGAAGCGCTGCACCGGGTGCTGTAACACGAGCAGCGTCAGGTGCCAGCCGTCGCGTGTGCACCACCGCAGCGTCAAGGTGAGCCCGTGAGTCCCTGGCCCACGGCGGCCAGCCGTGGCCGTGAGTCGGAGAGCGAGTCCATTTCTCTGACAGGCAGAGGCCCGGGGGCGGGACTGGGGCTTGGGTCCTGGTGGGTGGTTTAAGGGTGGCGTCCAGGCCCCCCTCCAAGGGCCTCTCGTGGGAAACACATTTGAATCTTGGGATGACCTGGTGGTTTGCCTCACCGACAGGTCTCGCATGGTGTCCAGCCATTTAGCTGAGAGCTGCCTGGTGTCTTCTCCAGGCCCTGGAAGGATCTCTTGGGCACTTTAGTTGGGGCTGTGGTGCGTGGCAAGGGGGCTGGGCATCCCTGAGAGCCTCTCCCCACCGAGGCCGGCAGGGAGCCCTTGACTGGGGCCGGTTGGGGATGCTGACTCCCACCATGGCTCGGAACTTGGCTCAGAACTCAGGCCGCGGGGCCAGGTACACGCCCGTCATGCTAGACCTCCAGCCCCCGCGAAACCTGGGCGGGTGCCCCTCTCCGCCGGACGTGCGTGTTGATGGGGCACCAGCCAGGGGCGTCCTTTTGGGAGCCAGGTCGCCCCCTGTTTCAGGAAGGTGTGCTTTGCGTGGAGACCCACAGGCCCAGCAGCTTGGGTCAGACATCTCTGCCTCCGGTATTGGGCTCCTAGGAGCTGGTACACGGCCAGTGCTCACTGCGAATCCCAGTCAGGAGGCTGGCTGGTTTGACCACTAAGGGCATCACGGGGTCTTGCAGCAGGGCAGGTTCCAAGGACACATATTGGGGCTCATCCTCTGAATCTGGGGGAAATTCTGCTTCCTCAGGTCACTGGGCAGCTAAACTAGGGTCTGGCTTCCGGCCCTACATCTGGAAGCCTTTCTTAGCCTGGGCTTACTCTCCTCCGGCCGCACCTGCCTCTTCTGGGGAGTGGTCTGGGACACAGGGACTGCCCGCCCCCACGGAAGGTCTGGCTCCAGGTGGGCCATGGTCCCTGGGGCATGGACTTGGCACCGTCCCCACGGAGCAGCCCCCCCCAACTCAGCCGGGCCTCCAGTTTTCCTGGAACGCGGACTTCCGCTCCGGGGGTGCAGTAGAACTCTTTTCTCCACTGGGAATTATCTTAGATTGCCTGCAAGTCTGAGTTCAGGCTTCTGGCTCCAGAGTGAGGTGTGGAGTTAAGGACCCTGTAGCTGGCACGCGAGAAGCACTTTAGACTCTAACTGGGACTTGACTTGACCTCGGGGACTTGGTCCTCTGCGTGCTTTGGGGATTGAGTAAGCGGATTCCACGGCTGGCTGCCTGCCTGTGGTCTTAGGTGGACACTCCTCTGGGGCCAAGGTGCCCTGGAGTGCCTGCCTGGGGCGCTGGCTCCCGCCTTAGGCTTCAGACTCCGGGTAGGGGGCCCTGCTGCTGCGTCCTCCTCAGTTCAAGGAGGAAGCAGGCCTGATGCCTGCCTGTGGGCTCAGCTGCAGCCCTGGCTCTCAACCCAGCCTCCTCCGCTTCTGTTGGGTCTGGGGGTCCCTCCTTGTGGTGTGTTGAGGGGTCTTAGGAGCCCCAGGAGTCCACAGAACTGAGGTCTTAGTCTCTTGGGCCTGGGGGTGGGGTGCCCTAGATTAGATGGTCCTGCTTGCGAACTCTGGAGCCTGTCTGTCGGGCCAGCGGCAGGGGCCTGGAGGTACAGGGGAGCGGAAATGGAGCGGGCTTTCTGCCCGTGGCTCCAGCCGTTGAGGTTCCCCAAGGCTCCCACTCTTGCTTCCCATGGTCTGGTCCCGGCCTGGGCAGTGACCCTCTGTCTCCCTTGGTCCATCCTTAGGGTGGGTGGTTGGCCCGGAGCTCCCTGGGGGTCTCGGTGGGTGAGGGCGGGTGGCCCAGAGCTCCTCAGGGGTCTCGGTGGGTGAGGGCGGGGGTTCCGTCTGCTGGGGCACAGGCCTGACCAGCGGGTGGGAGAGTTGGGCTCCGTCTGCCCGGGGAGGGGGGCGTCAGCCCACTGTGGGGGGCCTGGCAGCCTGGCCCTGCATCTGGTGCCCCGTGAGCCTTTGCCCACCCTCTCTCCATCAAGAGGTCGGCAAAGAGACATCTGGCCCCAGGCCCCGGGGTCCTGGCAGGAGGAGACGGAGGCCAATGGGAACAGGGGGCCCATTGTGGAGCACCCACCCCCCGGCCTGGCCAGGGGCCACCCCCTCCATTTGGGGTTGAGGCCAAGCAGAGAGGGGGTCCTCGGGGCCCAGACTGAGTGCGGGGTGGGCGCTGGGGGTCACGGACGACGCACAGCCTGAGGGCCCTTGTTGGGAGGAGAGGGCGGGGAGGCTGGGTCGGTCTCCTGGGCGATTGAACCAGGCGGGCACCCTCAGCTGCAGGTGGACCCGGGCCTGGGGTCAGGACACGCCCGGGCCGGTGGCCTGCCCCCCAGAGCCCTGCCGTGACCTCTGTGGAGGGTGGCCTGAGGTTTCACAGCTCCCTGGGGGCCTGTGACCTCCAGGGCCTGCCCTGGGGGCAGCTCGTGGACCCTGGAGCCCCTGCAGACCCACCGTATTGCCATGTGGGCAGGGGTCCCTGCCACCTCCCCTGCACCCTGCTCAGCAAGGTCAGCACTTTGCCCCCTGATACAGGCTGAGATGCGGACCTGGCCCCTAGACCTGAGCCTCGGTGGCCGGGACGGGGTAGCTGGGGGTGGGCAACAGTCGCTCAGGCCCCTCCCCGCCGTCGCCAGTGGGTGGGCCTCCAGCCTCTCTGGTGTTGGGAGTTTGGGGCGGCTCTGCTTTCAGGGCAGCCGTGGGCCAGGCCTCTAGACACGGGCAGTTAACTGCAGTCCTACTTCGCCAGGCCTCTGGCCTCTGGGAGGTGGGCCTGGCGTGCCTCCGTGGGGAAGCCCAGGACAGCCTCTGCGCCCCTCGTGGACGAGGGGCCTGTGCTTTGGGTGGGGGTCCCCATGGGGGCCGCATCGGCCGTTGCTGCTCCTGGAGCCAGGTCAGGGCTGTGAGGGTGAGGCAGGGGCTCTGGCAGCGTGTCTTGGTGCCGGGATCCTGAGTCCCTGCCCCGCGGTGCGAGGTGCCCACTGCTTGCCCGGCTTGAGCCCTGGTCAGTCAGGGAGGCCAGACCCCATCAGCCGCAGGCCCTGGAGCTGGGGTTCTCTTCTCTGGCCATCGTGGCCGCTAAACTGGGCCTGGAGAAGGCCTCCCACCTCCTGCCACCTGCCTGGGAGCCAGGTAGGTCTGTCTCTCGTGACCCTGCGAGCCGGACTCAGTTCTGAGTGGACGTGGGGCTGCAGGGCCCCGGCGACCCCCGCGCAGTGGACTGAGGACATTCCCTGGCTGAGGGGCGCACTCAGGGCCTCTGCCGGTTCCGAGTCCAGGACCCCTCCCAATGAACCATGCCCTGTCTGTGCGGCCTCAGTTTCTCTGTCTGTGAAATGGGCCGTGGTCGTGCCCTCTCGAGGCCGCTGTGTCACGGGCCTGGCCCGTGGGGTTCAGGAGATGCTGCTGTTTATTCCGGATGACCTGGGTTGGTGGGGGGCCCTGCAGGGTGTGGCTCTCCCTGGCCCTCCTGGGGTGTCCTGCTTCATGGGGGCTGCTGGGCGCAGGAATCCAAGGCCTGGCTCAGAAGGCTCACGGCATCGCGGGTGGTGTGCTTGGGTGGGTCTGGCCCGGGACACCGCAGGTGGGGCAGCTCCATGGCGGGGATCCGAATGTCTGGTTTTTCAGGAGCGGCCGAGACAAACATTGGGGAGAGCACGGGGTGTGGGCTCTGAGAGGCTGCAGTGTAGGTTCTGGGGGTGGGGCTCCAAGGACGTCAGCATCTTCATCATGGCCTTGGCTAGAGCAGAGGACGCTTTTGAGAATTTAATATTCACAGCGCGTTCTTGGGGGAAAAATGTAGCCATTTCCTGGCCAGACGGAGGTGGTGGACCGGCCTGGAATCCTTGCATATCCAGAAGCAGGTGCAGCCATGAATCCGTTTGTTTTTCTGTGATAAGAAAAACAAGACTTTTCTCTAAAGACTGGAGTGGCTGCTGTCGGGCACCCTTCACTGAGGGGCTCCCGGGGCAGTGCTGCTGGGCCCACCGCTGGTCCCCGGGGGCCTGTCTGGTGGCTGGCGAGCCTCCCCCACACCCACGCCGGCCATGGGGGCCTGGGTCCTCGTCCTGCCCTGCAGAGGATGCCAGCGAGGTGCCCACTGGCCAGAGGCGTGCCGTCCAGAGGGCCAGGCCCTGTGTCCCCCAGCAGAGGCCAGGGTGGCGGGAAGCGTGTGGGCACTGAGCAGGGTCCAGGGCAGGGTGAGGTGCTGGCCTGTGTTCCCGCTGCCTGAGCCCCAGGGGAGTGGGCAGCACTGCTTGGGCTGGCAGGCTGGCCTCTCTGGACGGGGGCCTCGGACAGGCTCTGTGCGAAGGTGCCAACTTCGGTGGCCTCTGGACAGTGACCCCAGTTCCAGGCACTTCTGTGTGTGTGAGCTGTTTGTCCTTCACCGTGACCCCCGGTGCGTGTGGTCTCTGTTCCCACGTTACAGATGGGAAGGCAGAGGCTGGCTGCCTATGTGGCCCACATGCCTGGCTCTTGGACTCTCCCCAGGGAAGGGGGCGGGGGCAGGGGCAGGGGCACCCGAGCCGCAGGCCGCGCCAGGTGAAGACGTCCCGCAGGAGCTCCCACCCAAGGCCTCCTCTCTTCCTGGTCTCGAGGTCTCGACTTGGGAAACCTCTGGGCCTGGCCCCAAACCCAGCCTGGCTCCTGACCCCGTTTGAGCCACGGCCGCTGCACACGGCTGGTGGGCCACCGCCTCTCTTCTGTTTGGTTAATGCATGCGGCCAGGTGGCTGCTCCAGGTCTGGACGGGCCTCCTGGCCTGCTCGCCTATGGGGTGGGCAGCCTGGCCACCGGAGTGCAGGCCAACCCTCTGCCCGGGGTCCCCCAGTTTCTGGCCTCGAAGCTCCTTGTAAAGGACTGTCCCAGGCTGGAGGCTTCTGTTTGTGGCCTGGGGTCCTGTTCGCCCTGATCAGCTGTGGCCCATGAGCCAGGCTTCCCCTGGGCCTCCAAGTGCCGGAGGTGGATCTTGGCCAAGCCCTGCCCCCCCCCCCAACCATGTCTCTGGGCGAAGAGCGAGGGATGGAGAGAGCGTCCCTGGGGGCCGTTCTCGGAGCTGGGTGAGGCTGCAGGGCTGGGCCCAGCCCCGCCTCGGGCAGCTGAGGGATCTTCGTCTGGAGCCCCACCAGGCCAGAGCGACAGCCCCACGTGGGCCCGCGCCTCCTGCTCCTCCTCTGGGCTCGGGGTTGGGCCGGCGGGAGGATGGTCCCCGGCCCTCTTGCTGCTGGCGGTCAGGCGCACTCTTGCCAACCCCTGTGGCTGTTCCACGCATCCCTGAAGCATGGAAGCAAACTCCTTCCCTCACCCAGAGCTCCCCCTCGAGGGCATCCTGCAGGGCCTCTCCTGGCGTGCACAAGCCTCTGGGCTCAAGTTAAAATGGGACCAAACCACAAACACCGCACCGGATCTCACTGCTTCCTCACTGGTGCCCCCACTTCTCCCACTGGGAGGTCAGAGGTCAGGGGTTGTCCCGGCTCCTGGGCCCGTGTGCCGCTCGTCCACGGCTGCCCTGCTGTCTCGGCAGGTGGCCAAGGTGGAGTACTTCAGGAAGAAGGCGAAGTTAAAAGAGGTGCAGGTGCGGCTGGAGGAGCACCTGGAGTGCACGTGCGCGAGCGCCAGCCCGAGCCCCGAGCACCGCGAGGAGGAGGCGGGTGAGTCCCTGCCGGGGGCGCCGAGTCGTCCAGTGGCCTTGGGGGGGCGGCGGGGTCGGGGGGCTGGAGCTGAGGCCTGTCGGCCCAGGACCTGCTGTGGGGTGGCGTGCTGCCCCCAAGGGCATCGCGGGGACACGGCCACGCGCCTGGAGGGAGGGGTCAGGCTGCTGTGAGGGCCTGTCTCCTGCCCCAGCCCGAGTGGTGAGTGGAGAGATGCAGCCCGTCCCTGGCGGGTGGCAGGCGCTGGCCACAGCGTTGGCGCTTGGGGACCTGGCCTTTTCGGGCAGGCTGCCCTGAGCAGCCCGGCGTCGTGACCGCCGCGCCGGGCCAGCTCACGAGACCAGGAAGTGTCTCCCTGCCAGCGCCATCGAGCTGTTTTACAGAAAGACAAACACCCCAGGTATTTATTGCTTCAGTTTCCACCCCATACCCTCCCTCAGGCCCACTCACCCTTCCTGCCCTTCTGTCAACAGGAAGGCGTAGGGAGTCAGGTAAAAAACGGAAAAGAAAAAAGTTAAAACCCACCTAACATGGCCAACCAGGTAGGAGCTGCCTGCCCGCCGCGCCACTGTCCTGGGGTGGGAGGCGCAGCGCCCGATCACTCGGCGAATCACTCACAGGCGAGGACGCACCCTGATTGGCCTTGATCCGCCCGCGAGCTTCCGCTGTCTGTCTGGCCGGGCTGCGGGACTCTGCGCTCCTGTTCTCTGCCCCTTCTCCTGCTGCTCGAGACGCCTGGCCCCCGGCCCCCTCCTGCTCCGGGGCCCCCACTCTGGCTTTGGTCCTCATTGATCGGGAGGCAGAGATCATAGGCGCTGATCTGGGCTGGGCTGCCTGAGCAGCAGTGGCGTAGCTCCCGTGTTTAATTGCTGGGATCACGCGGACAGCTTACCCACTACTTCGACAGATGGAAAAACTGAGGCTTACCGGGATCACAGATGAGACTTGTTAAAGGCTGGATAGATCCTATCTGAAATGCTTTGTAAACACATAGGGCTGTTGGCTGCTGTATTGGAAATTGTGTTTGGCTGCTAACAACACACCAGAAATAAGGGCGAGATAAGGTAGAGACCAGAGCAGGTATGGCAGTCTCAGAGTATCATCAGACACCCACTTCAGGGCTGGTGATGTCCGTCCTCAGCCTCGTGGCCTGAGATGGCTGCCACAGCTCCAGAAATCGTGTTACACTCCAGGCTGGAAGAAAGATTATGGTGAGGAGAACAGTGAAAGGACCCAGTGACTTTTGCTTTAATCTCACTGGCCATCCCTCCACTCTAAGGGGGCCTGGGAAAAGTGGCCCTTTAGAGGGGCTTCCCAGGGGAGGTGGGTGTGGGCAACTGCAGTTGTCATGGAGGAGGCAGTGATGAGTCTTCCTGTTCCTTCCTGTTGGACTGTCTGCCTCCGGAGAGCCTGGTCCTTGCTCCTGGGCATGTGGGAGCCCATGGCACCCAAGACAAATAGTTGTGAGAGGAACTCTTAGCAACAGGTGCCTGGGAACCCAGGGCCCAGCTGAGTGATGTGTTAACTGTAGAACCTGACCAGGCCAGGAGCTTCTGAGGCCTGTGGGCCAGGTCCACTTGGGAGGCTCCTCTGGGAGGAAGGGTCCATATAGACAGATCCTGAAGCAGCCCCCGACTGCGCAGCCTTGGCTCTGGGTCCTGAGGGTGTGTAGGGGCTGATCTGTACCTGCCTGTGCTTCCCAGTCTGCAGCCACTGGGCTGAGCCTCCATGGGACAGCTGATGACAGAGACCCCAAAGGGAGAGAGCCATCCCTGCCTCCCTGCTAGCATTCGGGCTCTCGGCATGTGGTACAAATGTTGGGATGAGCAACAGATAGGTGGTGTAGGGTGGGGAAGAGCTGCTGTAAGCTCAGGTCTGTGTACCCTGCCCAGTCACAGAGACCCCTGTGTCTCACTGGTGGCATCCAGTGGCAAGATTGTCTCATGGCCCAGAATGGCTGCCGGAGCACCAGAAATCACATCAAGCTGTAGGCCAGAAGAAAGAGAAAGGTGAGAAAAGCAGAAGAACTCTTCTGGGCCTCAGTTTTCCCTATCTGTACAATGGGAGGATGGGGCTTGCTCTGAAGCTGTGTTCTTTGAGATCCCAAGAGCCGAGCCCCAGTTCTGGTCAGGATGTTACAGAAAGGGTAATGGGGCATATTTGATTTGAAAAATTTAGCAAAGGCTTTAAATCCTGCGAGCTACCACGCAGCGTGTATGCGTGCGTGTGCGTGCCGTCATGGCACTCGTGAGTTCGTGGCCTCTCAGTGTCCGTCTCTCTTCCTGCCTGCAGATGTGAGGTGAAGATCAGCCAGCAGCCCTCTCCCGGGACACGGATGTACATGGCGTGTTACATTCCTGAACCTACTATGTACGGTGCTTACTGCCAGCGTGGTCTTTGTTCTCCTCCGTGAAAACTGTCTCCATGCACGCTTTGGAGAACAAAGAGACAGTATACGTTGTTCATGTGACATCAAAGCAAGTATTGTAGCACTCGGTGAAACAATAAGACGCTTCCTTGTCAAAAAAAAAAAAAAAAAAAGAGCAAACAAAACCACGAAATACAACAAACAAAACTCACAAAAATATCTGAACAGTTGCCGGAATGGAGGGACGCCCCGAGGGACGGAAGGACTGACGTCTCGGCGGACTGGATCTCTGTCCAGGGTGGTCACAGGTGCTTCTGCCAAGGATGCAGAGCCTGCTTTCTGAAGGCTGTGATCGGAGGCCGCAGGCTCTGCAGGCGCACGCAGGAGCCGAGACTGTCTGGGAGACCACATCTCCTTGCCGTAGTGTTTGAGTCTTATCCAGAAACCTCCCTGAGAGCCTTAAGTGGATTTTTTTTTTTACATCATAAAGTGATTATTCAGCTTTCCTTTTTACTCTTGGCCTAGCTTTTTTTTTTTTTAATTATCTCTTTGGATGACATTTACACCGATAACGCCAGGCTGCTGTAACAGGACAGTGGGACGGTACCTTTCCTAGCAGGATGCGAGCGGATGAGATGTATTAAAATAAACATGGTATACCCACCTGTGCATCATTTCCTAAATGTTTCTGGCTTTACGTGTTTCTTCCTTGCCCCGTTTCATCCACCTTTTAATTTAAGCCATTTCAAAAGAACTGCGTGGAGCAATCACATGCTGTCCCCCAGCCTCCCGCCTGCCGTGGCTGGGCCTGAGGACCTGGCTTTCCCGAGCGGTGGCCCGGGCTTGCTCCCTGCTGCTGCCAGTGTTTGGACAGAAACTAAACTCTTATTTTTGGTAAGATGTTATGCTTTACGTGTATTCAACAGAAATTCGGTGTGTTGCTGTTTGATTTTGTTTTTTTGTAAAGGTGAAGTTTGTATTTTTGTCTAATATTACCAAGTTTTATATACCTGAGAGCCTGCCATGGTGTTTTTTTTTTTTTTTTTGAACCAAAAGAAAACAAACCCACCAAAACGCATACATGGTGAAAACCATTTGTGGCCGCAGCCCATTGGCGTCACGTGGCCTGTGGCCCGGGTGCTGGAACTCCAAGTGGTGACCGGGAGGTCTTGGTGACCTGGGCCTGCCCCCGGGATTCCGGAATGTAGAGGACCGGGCGAGGAGCTGTGCCGGCATCGTGACCTCACAGAGACGCAGCGGCGCACCCCATCAGACACCAAGTGGAGGAAGATCCCTCTGAGTGTGTGGACCGCAGTGTCTGCTGCGCCTGCGAACTGCGTTAGCCCCGTGTTGTCCGCGGCCTGCCGCCCCCGTCCTCCTCGTCTCGGAGCTCGAGTGACCGTCTGGGACCCCTCTGTTGCCCTGGGGCCGTATCCGGTGACGGCGAGCGTCCCGGGACTCACCTGTCCCTGGGGAGTCTTCCGCGTTAAGGAGCATCTTCCACGCGTGGCTGCAGGACGCCTGTGAGCGAGCGTGTGGGGGCGTGGTCGCAGGCATGGCCCCGCCCCACGGGGCCCGCTCACGTGCAGCGCGGGGAGGGGTTTCCGGCGGAGCAAGTGGTGTCCCGCAGCGGCGCGCTGCACGATCCTGTGCTGTGGATACGTGTCTGATGTGAGATGTACAAACGTGATCTGTGTATTTACGTCCCGTGAGATGCCCAGAACCCTGCTCAGTTATTCTTTCTTTGGGCAAATGCGTCTGATGGTCTGTCCATTAAAGCGATGGTGCAGAAAGACTTGGTGTGCTCTTGGGGGAGAGGAACGCCCGGGAAGGGGAGGGGCCCCCAGCGGCTGTGGGGAGGATGTTGGTGGGGGGCGGCCACCACATCTCACAGGACTGAGGGTCTCAGCCTGTTCTCCGTTCCCAGATAAAGGCAGAAGACCTTGAATTCTGGCCTTCACCCAGTGCCCGTCCTGTTCCAGGACTCCTGGGAGGCCGCGCCATCGACCCCCAAGGGGTACAGGTGGCATGCTCCGCTGGTTCAGCCCCCTTGTCCCCCATCTGTTGTGAATTTCCCTGGAAGCTCTAGACAGAAATGGGGAGAACAGGCCCCCCTAAGGAAGATGTGGCTGTATAGTGGGGTGCTGGGCCTCCAAAACAGAGCCTGGGAAGGGCTGGGGAGCAGAACGCTTGTTGTAGGGGGCATCCAGGGGTCAAATGGTGAAGCAGGAAGTTGGGCTCCATCCTGGGGGCCTTGGAAGTGCCTGTCAGAGCCGTCTGCCCGGGTTGTGCACCTGTGGACACACACACTCCTGCAGGGCCCTTCCTGTGGCCTCGGGAGGTAGGCAGGAAGCCGGGACCCCTCTGTGGTGCTGAGTTAGTGAGCGGGAGGATGCTCTGGGCACAGAGCTGCCCACAGCAGCCCCGGCGAGAGCATGAGTGCAGGGCCGTGCTCAGCCCTGCAAGCACCGCAGCCACCTGCCTTCCAAGCGTGTCATCCCGTCCTCCCCACCCCATCCTTCTCTGAGAATGCAGTCTGAAAGCTGGGGTGGGCTTTGGGCCCTGCCTGGCTGGGAAGTACCCCCTGCCTCCCTGTGCTTTCTGCTGACCATGTGACCCCTCACCCTGCCCTCGTGACCCCTCACCCTGGCCTCGCCAGTTCTGTCTATTCTGTGGGGTACAGATTACAGCTGAGCCTCGGGGCTCAGGCTGGGTGGGGTGGCCCAGGTGAAGGAGCAAGTATTTTTGGAGCCCAGTGGACGGCTGTCCCTTGTGGGCCCCTGGCCTGAAGAGGCGAGCAAGTGCCCTGAGCTGCCCAGGCTGGGGAGGGCTGTTTGCCCTGAGGTCCATCTGTAGACCCCGGCCCATGTGGTGGGGACCCCTGAGCGTGAGTCTGGGAATGTGACTCTGCTGGGCTCTTCCCTGTGAGGACCACCTGGCCCTGTGACCTTGGGTGACCTTGCATGTGACCTTGGCAGGTGGTTTCCCTGCTCTTGACTGGATGGCTGTGCTGGTCTTTGTGGTGAATGTAAGGGCCTGGCCCAGAGCAGACGCTCCAGAAGGAGTTGTGGGGCCCCCGACCCTGAGGGGGAGCACCTGTGGGCTGAGAGGGACCCTGGGACCACTGATGTCAGCCCGCCAGGCCTGCTTCCCCAGTGGGGCTGGGCCGAGCATGAGAGCAGGGCCTCCCCGGAGCTCCCGCCCGTCGGGGCCGCCTGCTCACTCACAGCTCCTTTCTGGGTGTCTCCTCACCAGCCTGGGACCCTGGGAGGTAGGGCTGGGGTCTGAGTCTTTTCTGGGCCCCCACGGGGCTCCCGAAGGGAGACCTGGTGATCAAGCAGGCAGGAAGCTGTTTGCTCAGAGCGCATCCTTGTGTCCCTGGGGCTGCTCTGAGGGAGGAACCCAGGGTCACCCCTAGGGTGGGGACTGGGACCCAGCCTGGCCTCGGGGGTCTGAAGCACGGGCAGGGCCTGGCTGTCACCCTGCAGCGCCCCCCCGCACCTCTCCAACATCGGCTGGAATCCACTCCCACCCGCTGCAGGGCCCTGAGATGCAAAGCTGGTGGCTTCTGCAGAATAGAAAGGCAACTGTTCAGACCAGGCCCTTCAGCTGCCAAAAATGTGGAGTGTTCGCTGTCTGCCCCCGGCCTGCCGACCAGACCCTGGCCCTGTGCCCCCGGCTGAGGCCCCTGCCTGGCACTCTGCGGGTGAAGCACGCACCCCGCCCCTCTGGCCCCGCGGCCTTCGCTGGCACCTGCCTCTGCAGGACTAGCCACCTCTGGCTCCACCTGGTGCTGCGCTGTCCCGAAGGCCCCGTGTGGTTCTAGCGTGCAGGGTGGACAGACATACAGAAACTTCTCCAGGTGGGGATGCAGTGCAGGCTCCAGGCAGGCAGCCCAGCCCCAGCACCCACAGCCCTCACGCAGCCCCTGGGCCTCAGCCTGCCCATCTGGGGACGAGGAACCTGGAGCAGTGGGCAGGCCCCTGAGCTCCGGCCTGCCCTCCCCGCACCTCTAGGCTCCGGGCAGTCACGCCCTCTGTCCTCTGCCCTCTGCCCTCGCAGGTGGGCTCACAGCCTGGCCCCAGCTTTTCCTTCTGCCCCTCCGGGGTGCCGGCCTCACGGGCCTGGTGGACGTCACCCTGGGCAGCGAGGGGTGCCTGGCGCCTCCCTGGATGCTTTGCAGGCTGGGCCTCCCTTGGGGCTGGCTGGGAATAGGAGCTGGGGTCCCTGCCTTTCCATCTGACGGCCCCAGCATCCTGCCGGTGTGTGCTCCTCCCTGCAGGTCCTTGGGGAGGGTGCGGGGGCGTTGGGGCAGAGCCTCCTGCCGGCCCGGCCCTCCACTGTTCCTCAGAGGCTGTGTTTCTGGAGGGAGAGGGGCTGCTTGTCAGGACCTGTGCTCCTAGGGGCGCCGGCACCTGCAGGGGTCCTGCTGCCACGTCGAGACGGAGGCTCAGCTCAGCCCGCAGCCGCCGAGGACCCCTGACTCTGGAGCTCCGTCCCCCCTCTGCCCGGCCCCCAGCACAGCGGAGACCAGGAGCCCAGGTTCCCCAGCACCCAGACTTCCTCTGGGGCGTGTGGTAGAAAAGCCAAACTCTGGCTTTCAGACATGGAGGATGGTGGCTGTTGCTCTTTTGTTCATTCCTGTCCCTGCAGATGCCCACTGGGGCCACCCCGAGGTATCAGAGAGCGGCTCAGGGACCTCAGAAGGCCTCTCTGTTGCTGGGCTGTTGTCGGTGAAACTGTTTTCTTAATTTAATTTTTGGACTGTTCTTTGCTGGTGCGTATTGATCCCCGCAGTTGGTTTTTATATATTGATCCTACAGTCTTGTGGCCTTGTTTTTAGCTCTAACGTTTGCGTGTGTCTGGGTTTCTTGGCATTTTCCATGTACAAGGTTGTGTCACCTTCCAATAGGCATAGCTGACTACTTTCTTCTCGATCTATTTCTTTCTTCTTCTTTAATTGCCAGGGTGAGAACCTCTGGGATAGTGGGGAGAAGTTGGCAGAGCAGACATCATTGTCTTGCTCCTGGTGGGGGGAAAGTTTTAAGTTTTTCTGCCTTAAATATGGTGCCAGCTGTGGGTTTCTTCCAGGGTAAGGGAGTTCCCTCCTGTTTCTAGTTTGCTGAGTGTTTAGCATGAAACGGTGTTGGATCTTTTTCTGGGTGATGCTTTTTCCACAGTAATTGAGAAGATCATATGTGTTTTTTTATCCTGTGAACATAATGCATGTATATAGTGTGTGTGTGTACATATACACATATACATATGTGCGCGTGCACACACACACACACACACACACGATGTTGACTGGTTTTTGTTTGTTGAACCACACTTGCATTCCTGGGATGAACCTACCTCGTCATGGGGTGCAATCACTATTTTTATGTGCTGTTGGATTTGTTTTGCTAATATTTTGTCAAAGTTTTTACATCTGTACAGAAAGGTACTGGTCTGTGTTTTCTTGTGACGTCTTTGGTTTTGGTATCAACACGTAAAAATGATTCTGTGAGAGTGAGGTCCTTCCTCTCACATTTTTTGGAAGAGTTTGTAAAGCATCAGTGTGAATTCTTTTGAGAACTGTTTGCTAGAATTCACCGCAGACTGACTCCATCTGGTCCTGGGGTTGCCCTAGTTGCGGAAGACCCCTGGGGCTCAGCCCTGCTCCCTCCCAGGCCGCGGGCCTCAGGGGGCCGCTGTCCCAGCCCAGGGCCCTGGGGACAGAGGGCTCTGTTTGCCCAGCACAGTGGGGGGTTGGCAAACAGCCCTGGGCTCCGGCCTGGGTGGCGTCCGGGGCCTCGGTCTGCATACCTTCCTCCCCCACCTCCTCACTGCTGACCTGCGGTGACCCTGAACAAAGGAACTCCCTGACGCTGACATCCCTCCACCGGCTGCATGTGGGGACTGGTCGGGGGCTCCTCGGAAGTCACACGTCTCTGCTCCTTAGAGGGGTGTGGGGCGTGCGCTGAGCCCCCAGGGCGAGCCGGCTGGTCCAGGCCCAGAGAGCAGCAGCGCCGCAGTCTCCTCTCACGGCTGCGGGACCCCCCGGAAGCTCCCATCTCAGAGCCCTGACCTCCCCCAACAGCATGTGGTTGCTGGGGGCCCGGCACTCATGGGGAGAGGAGGGGACCATGGGGGGGACAGACCCGCTTCCCGAGGCGGCTGGGCTCCTGTCCAAATTCATAACAGCCTGAGAAACACCCTCTGGAAAAAAGCAGCCCGATCGTCGTCTCATGTGTTTAAAAAATTCTGGCATTTTCCCCCTCAAAATCTGTCCTAGTTATGCTTGAGATCTCCTGACCCCAGAATACTTTTATTTATGACAGAAAATTCATCTCCATGGCAACGCCTTAGGAAGCTGCAGTCTCGAGATGATAACTTCCCAGGCAGTGCAGACAGTAAATGGATTTCTGAGAGAATAGCGGACAGCAACTCCGTCTGCACTGGCCGCTGGGCAGTCTGAGGGGGACTCGGGGGAGGCGCTGGGCAAGGCCTGGCTGGGGTCAACGAGGAAGCTTTGCACGGAGCAGCCAGCTCTCACCCTCCATGCTGGGCAAACACAGTCAGTCCAGGGCTGCCCGAGGCTGCATCAGGCTGGCAGGGCCGCCTCTACGCTGGGCACCTGACTCTCCCAGCCCTCTGTGGGCCAACACCTGTGCCCCGCATTCCTCCCCTGAGCAGTGGGCACAGGACCGAAAGAGGCGGGCCGGCCCTCGGGAGACCCAAGACACTCTCCCCGCAGCCCTGCTCCGCACCTGGGCTCCCGGGTCAGCTTGCGTTCCACAGCAAGGGAGACAGCGTGGGCCTCGGCCACAGTTAATCCATTGATCAATCCATGTGTTCTCATCCACTGATTCTCCTCAACACCATCCACCCATGTATCCACTCACCCACCCATCCATCCATCCACCTATCCATTTATTCTTCTAAACACTACCCACCCACCCATACACCCATGTATCCACTCACCCACCCATCCATCCATCCATCCACCTATCCATTTATTCTTCTAAACACTACCCACCCACCCATACACCCATGTATCCACCCACCCACCCATCCATCCATCCATCCATCCATCCACCTATCCATTTATTCTTCTAAACACTACCCACCCACCCATACACCCATGTATCCACTCACCCATCCATCCATCCATCCACCCACCCATCCATCCATCCAACAGATATTTTTTCAGCATCTACCAGGGCCTGTCGCTGTGCTGGGCACCAGGGATATTTCCCTTTGTGGGGCTGATCATTAGGGGAAGAGTCAGGCATTGCTCTCTCTCACACACACACACACACACACACACACACACACACACACACACACACACTCACAATCGTGGACTGAAGTGGGGGTCTGCAGGGAAAATGAAGCAGTGGCTGTGTTGCAGGATCCTGACGCTGGGAGAGATGCTTTATGTTTTAATCCTCACAGCCGCCCCGGGGGTCAGGGCCCCTAGCAAGCTCTGTTTTACAGGAGGGTCCCGTCTGGAACGTGCTTCAGATCTGGTAATTGGCAGAGTCAAAGTTTGAACCTCAGCCAGGCTGGGTTGGAATGCTCAGGGTGTCTTCCGTCCATGGCTTGGGGGGCTGCTGCGTGTGGTAAGCGGGGGCCGTGGGGGGCGGTGGGAGGCACGTCAGGGCAGAAGGACCTGTGGTGGCCCCTCAGCCCGGACAGACCAGGCTGGTGGGGGCGGGGGTGGGGTGGGAGGGGGCGGGTGTCGGCGGGAGGGGCCGGGGAGTGAGGAGGGGCGGGGGGTTGGGAGACAAGGAGGGGCAGGGGGTGAGGAGGGGTGGGGCTGCCCACCGGCCCGGCCCCCAGCCCGGACCACCTGTTCTCAAACTCTGCTAACGAGCTGCCTTCTAGGAGTGGAGATGGAGAGATTAGGGGAGGGGAGCCTTCGGTTTCCAAACATCAGGACAGAAGGTAGACAAAGCCGGTCTTCAGAGACGCCGCTGTCTGGAGGCCTGGCGCTCAGAGCCGTTTGAAGCAATTAATTAGCGGGATCAGGGCCTGGCTTCCTGCCCGGGGTGCCAGCCCCACCTGGGCCTTCCTGCTTCCCCTGGAGGCTGGGCCCCCGTGGGCGCTGCCTCCAGGGTGTGAGGCGCTCAACCTGGACGCAGCGCGTCTCCGGCAGGCGCTGGGGACCCCCTGGACGAGGACCGGAGGACGGGGGCGGCTGCAGAGGAAGCACTTTCTCCTCGGACTCCGCCCGGTGTTGGCAGGCCAAGGCTTGCTCCTGGACCCTGATGTGGGCCCGTATTCCCAGTCCTCAGCTGGGCCTGTGGCCTCCGTCCTGCTGAAGCCGTGACCTCCGTGCAGGAGCTGGGAGCCTGGCCGCCCCGGGCCCGTCCCTCCACAGTGCCTGGGACGGGCCTGCAGCCGGGAGTCTGAGAGAGAAGGCGCAGGATGGAGTGGGCGCGGGCCTGGGGCTTTGCTGGATGCGGGCAGACGTGTGAGGAATGAGGACCCAGAGGGTCAGGTGCCCACAGGCCCCGGACCCTGATGCTCCCCCCACCTCTGGGCCAGTCCTGGTGGTCCTAGCTCTGGGTTTGGCCCTCTGGTGGCCCCGAGGTCCTTGGTCTTGTGTTGTTTACCCCGCACTACTTTTACTTGAGACTTTTCTCCAAGTGTCGCAGTGCGGCTGGCACATGCTGTAAGTGGTAGAAAACGAACTTGAAGGTCCCGGCTGGGTCCTCCATGAATCCATTAAAGGAGCCCGTCCTAAGAGCCACGGCTTTAGTGCAGCAAGGCTTGCCAGTCCTCCAGAGGAGGTTATTCAAAAGGGACATAGAAAAACAAGAGAATTCCAGAAGATGATTTGGGTCCCCAGGCAGTGTGGTGCCTCCCCTGGCTCTGCTTTCCTTCCTCTGGCTGACGGTGGCCCCAAACTGTCGCTTTCTAGGTCTGGAGAGAGGGCACCTCGACGGGTTACCTGTCCCACGCCCCTCTGCGTCCAGGGCTAAGCGTGTGTGGGCCCCTGGCCTCTGGACAGTGAGCCCCCCTGGAAAGGCTTTCCGAGTCATCCAGACATCCCTGATGGCCTCACCGAGGAAGACGTACTAGTGGTGAATAAGCCCAGCAAGATACTGGCAGGACCAAGTCCCTGCTTCACCTTGTAAAAGCTCTTGCACACCCTGGTCCTCCCCACAGCCCAAGGCTGCTGTCCAGCTGGGAGGATGGGCATGACTCTGAGAGCTAGCCAGGGCTGCTCATCCTGGGGGCACCCAGACTGTGACCCAGAGGAACATGAGGAAACCAGCGGGCACACTTGAGCCTGAGTCTCAGAACGTGGTACAGAGCCCTCAGGCCACCATCTGATCGGCGGGCTCGTTTATGGACGAGAAAAGTGGGGGGTGGGGCAGGGGTGAGGCCCCGGGGCAGGTCTATACCTCGGGCCCGGGACCCTTGTCCTCCCGGACACGCCCACCTGCCCCTGCCCTCTGCTGAGGACCGGACACCCAGGGTCTGACTCCCCAGGTCCTCTGTGTCTGCCGTGGGGCGGTCCACGTGGCAACCCTTCCCTGCTGTCCAGGCCACAGTGGGGGAGTGTGTGGTCTCTGCCCGTGAAGTCTCATTTCTCAAACTCACAGCCCCACAGGTGAACAAGCCCCATTTTAGGAGGAAAACCCAATTTATTTTTGCACATGTTTGGGAGAATGGATTCCAAAGATATGAATAATTCATCTCTCTACTCACTCTGCTCCTCCGACATTTCGAGGTCAGGAGAAACGGCTGAATTAATTAATTTTGTGTTTTAATAAAAACAACAACGGTGCTTCAGTCTTTTCCCTCATCATGCAAAATGTTTGACCAAAGCAGAGGGTGTGCTTGGCACTGGGGCAGTGCTTTGGCTGGCGGGGGGGCGGGCAGCCACCCCTCCCGAGACCAGCTCCCCAAGGGGCAGAGTGGCCCCCTGTGCAGACCAGACCCCACGGGCACAGGTCCCCGATGTCCTGCCACTCACCAGCCTCAGTGAGTTGATACTTTTCTCCCAGAAGGAGCCAGGGTGAGGCTTAAAATCCTTCCTGCTGCCCTTGGAGCCCTGGACACTGCTTCTGTGGGACGCAGCCCCTGTGCAGGTGGTCTGTTGCCGAGCGGTGTGGGGTTGCGGTGAGTTAGCAGGACCCCAGACCTAGGGTTTGTGCAGGTCTGGCTGCGGCAGCTTGAGAAGAAAGACAGATGCTGTGTGGGCCCGCGTGGCCCTCCGCCCTCCCGACCCTGCCTGCCGCTGGGCCGAGGGACTGCAGAGGGGTCCGGGGAGGTAGAACCACGGTCACTTGGGCCTGGGTCCCTGAACGAGCGTGCCGGCTCCCCAGTGACCAGAACATCACCGTCAGGCTCAGGAGAGTGAGAGCAGACCAGTCCCTGGGCACAGCCTGGGGAGAACCCATCTTCTCCCAGATTTTCCTGGCACACCCTGGTGTTGCCCTGGAAGGACCAAGCCCACAGTTTGGAGTCCAGAACCTGTGCTCTACTGAAAAGAGGGTTTCTTTAGAAAAATGAGTTAGTTTTTTTCTTATTACAGGAAGAATAATTGTTCACTTTAGCATAAAGAAAACTGCAACCTTTCTGTAATAATTTTGGCAACAGAACTTTAAAGAAGACTGCTGAGGGTTCCTGGGAACATCCTCTTGGCTCTTTAAAAACACAAGCAGGTGTGTCTTTAGAAGTTGGTGGATAAGGGTGTGATATCCGGAGCTATGGCAGTCATCTTACAACCACGAGAGCCAATTCTGAGGACTGAGGCCAAGTGAGGATGGCAGAGCAGAGAGGAGGGACCCCAAGTCCTGTGATGTCATGAAACCTCTGTGCACCAACTTGAACTTCCTGTCATGTGACATGATATATTTTAAAGCCACTTCAAGTTGGTTCTTCTGTACTTGCAGGCAAACATCCTAACTGGTTATTTGTGTACTAAAATTTCCCTTCTTAGCATTAAGAGGAGATCAAAATATTGCTCCTTGGGCAGAAAAAAGGCAGTTTTAGGAGAGGCAGTGACGAATGAGGGGCCAGAGAAGCATGGCCAGACCTGAGCCCCAGGCTGGCCAGTGCCCTTGCAGAGGGGCTCCTCCCTGTCACCAAGGTCAGTGCAGGACCCTCACCCCCGGCCATCTCCAGCTGCAGGACCCCACCCCCGGAGAGCCTCCCATGCCTCCTCCATGAGCTGCAAGAGCCCCGGGTGAGCATGGGGCCCTGGGGTCAGCCCTCTGGCCGCCGGACGCTTTCCCACAGAACTCTGAGGAGGGACTGAGTAAGCAGAGCTATTTTTATGTCTTCAGTCATCAGAATCGTGCTCTTAACTCGTAAGAAGTTTATGCTCCTTAGAAACTCGAGCTGCCCAGGAGCCCCTGGGGGGCTGCCAGAACAGATTCGCCCCCAGCCCTCTCCTCCTTCCCTCTGGCCTGGGGGCCATGGGGGCACCCAGCACCTGCTCCGGGCACCGCCCACTGGCAATGTCTTGGGCCGTCAGTCACTTCTGTGTGCTCCCGCCACTCCCAGCCCCAGTGACCCTAGCTGAGGGGTGGTGGGTGCGTCCACCGTGCTGGGCATGACGCTCCATGGAGGGGCTCCATGGGGGTCTGCTGGACGAGGCCCCCAACAGCCCTCCTCTGACACCTATCCCTTGCCCAGGGCCGTCTTGGTGACCCTGCCTGTCCACTTGCCTGCCCCCCAGGTCAGCCTGGATGGGAGCCTCCCTTCCGGCCTGCAGAGACGGGGACATGAGGCTCTGGTTGGGGAGTGGTGACCTGCTCATCCAGCAGAGCCAGGCCTTGGACCCAGGCCATCTCCCCGAGTCTGCACCTTTCTTTCTTGGGGTGAACTCTGTGACCGAGGCCCTCCAGAAACCTGGGATTGGCCCATGCGGCCCCTGTGTCCTCCTTCACTCACTCATTCATTGAGGCAAGCGTCGGCTGGGCCCCCACTGCGTGCCAGGCTCTGGGTGTGCAGGGTGACAGGGCAGGTGCTGACACGGGGCTATGACCTGGAGGCAGAGAGAGATGGAAAATCCGTGAAAGAGCACAGGGGGCCCTGGGGCAGAAGGAGCTGCAGGCCTGTGGGCTGAGGGGCGTGCTGGGCTGAGGAATGTCTCCCCAGGATGCACGTCCACGTGGGACCAGTGAGTGCAGCCTTATTTGGAAATAAGGACTTTGCAGACGTCGTCAGTTAGGTCAAGGCCACTCTGGCATGTGGTGGCCCAGAATCCGACGGCCAATGCCCTCGAAGAAGAGGGAAGCGTGGACACAGGCTGGAGGGGAGGGCCTGGTGACAATGGCAGTGGAGGTCGAGGCTGCTCCATGTGACGGGGGCCTCAAAGGTGCTGCCAGGAGCTGGGGAGAGGCCTGGGCCGACCCCTCGGGGCCTCCAGCAGAAACCAGCCAGTGCAGCGTCCGGACCATCAGCTCTGGCCCCACATAGTCCTGACCTGTCACCATAAGCCCAGCTCTGCCCATGAGAGCTTTCCACCATGATGGACATCCTCACCCACGTGGACAGGGCCCAGCAAGGCAGCCACTGGCCGTGTGTCTCCACTGCCTCCTGAAATGTGGCCAGTGTGACCAAGGAACTGATTGTCTACAGTGTCACTTATTTAAATGTAAGTGGCCACTTGTGACCAGTGCTGCCATGTTGGCCTCAGGCCTGGGGGGCCCACTTAGATCCAAAAAGAGTCCTGCCCCATGGGCCAGGCCCGCAGAGGGCCCGCCTGGGCCCCGAACTTGGCTGAGGGGCCACGTGGGTTAGGGATGGCTGGGGGACCGTTCTGTGGCTCTTGTACCATGTGGGGGCCGTAATCCCATCTTCTCTCCACCAGTTGGAGCTCCCCAGGGCCGGCCTTCCCACTCTCGTCTGGCTCTAGGGCCTGGAGCATCCAGAGAAGGGCCTCCTCGAGAGCTGTGCCCAAGTGCCCGGGCTGACTTGACGTCCAGCTTTTCCTTCTTGAATTCACAAAGCCCCAGGGCTTTACTGAAACCACTGTCTTTGCTTTGCAAGCTGCCCCAGAGCCAAGCAAGCGTTCACTTCCCAGGGTTAACAGAACTGCTTCAAATATAGACTCTACCGGCAGTCCTGATTGGGCAATAAAACGTTTTATTGGTGATAGTCATTTTTCGGCGGGGCGGTTTGTCAGCTCTGACTTCCAGCAAGGGTTATGTAAGCTCAAGTCCAGGGTCCTGGGAGTGGGAAGGCTGCCCTGCTGACTTGGAGGGATCCAGGGTTCTTTCCATAAGTCATGTGATTACCTTAAAGGTGACATCTTTGGGTTCATCAGGAAACCTGAGGAGCATCCAGGTACATGCAGATTACACAGGGCTTGAAAACAGGATCTCAGTGATTTTTAGTCCACCACCAGACTTTTGGTGGACACATCTCATCGTCTGGGGATGGGTCTTGGCTGTGGGACTGAGTGCAGAGGTATAAGGGCTGTCAGTCAGGGTCTGAAGACTCACACTGGAATGTAGGGTCACTGCTTGCCTGGGGACCCAGATACTAGGACATTCACCCGCATCTCAGTAATAAAGCAAGTGGGCCCAGAGAGGGTATCAGTGGTGATGATGAGGTGATGGAGGTGGTTCTGGAGGCTATGGTGCTGGTAGAGGTGTTGGTGTGATGTTGGAGGTGAGAAGGTGTTGGTGGTGATGAAGGTGGTGATGAAGGTGTTGGTGGTGATGTTGGAGGTGATGAAGGTGGTGACGGTGGTGGCGATGGTGGTGATGATGTTGGAGGTCATGAAGATGGTGATGGTGGTGTTGGTGGTGATGAAGGTGTTGGTGGTGATGTTGGAGGTGTGAAGGTGGTGATGGTGGTGGTGGTGGTGACGATCTTGGAGGTGATGAAGATGGCGATGGTGGTGATGGTGGTGGTGATGTTGGAGGTCATGAAGATGGCGATGGTGGTGACGATCTTGGAGGTGATGAAGATGGCGATGGTGGTGATGGTGGTGGTGATGTTGGAGGTCAAGAAGATGGCGATGGTGGTGGTGACAGAGGTGATGGTGGCAGCAGTGGCGGTGGTCCTGGGGGGAGGGCAGTGGGCTGATAATGGAGGTGGTACTCAGGAGGAGAAAGGATAAAGGTCATGATGATGCTCCAGACTCCTTTTTTTTTCAGTGTCAGTGAGACCCCAGAGAACCTGCAGTCTGCTCGGCCTCGCAGTTTTTACTCTAGTATCACAAGGCTGGAAAGACCTGGGCTCAGACCCTGGTGTGTCTCCATGGCCAGACCCACCATGAGGCCCTTGCCCATTGGCCTGCAGAGGCCTCAGCCCAGCCCCCAGAATGGACAGAAAGCACACCCTCTCCCAGACCGGCATCTGCCTCCCATCCTGTGCAGGGTTTGAGCTGGAGGAGGGCCCTGTGTGTGGGGCGCGGTGGGGTGGGCCCTCGAGCGTGTCCCTGTCCTTGACCGCACTCTCCTGAGGTATGAGCTGCACATGGGGAATTCAGGACCTGTGTGCACAGCTCTGACTTACACGTGCAGGCCCGGGACCACCTCACAGGTCCAGGTACACGCATTTCCCACGCCCTGATCCTCTGGGACCAATCCTCACCCAAGGGAATCCCCCAGCTTCACTCTGACTCCCATCACCATAGGTCAACACTCCTCTCCTGAATGTCGTGGGCTGGACCCCCCGAGCCCTGCTTGTGTGGGGTCCCTTCTCCACGTGGTCCTGACAACATCCAGCCCTGGGCCCAGTCAGGCGCGGCTCCTTCATGCGACATCTGTTTATCTGTCACCTTGATGCACATTTGCGTTTGTTCTGGTTTGGACCGTCAGAGCCAGCATGAGCATCCTTGCCGCTTTCGTTCACAAGCCCTGTGCCTCTGGCTGCCCTGAGGGCCCCTCGGGGTCAGGTCGTGCGGGGTCCACAGTCTCCGACGGGCATGCAGCGGCCACTGAGCGGGGGCTGCCCGTCCGATTTCTGTGTGCCCCCGTTCCTTGGCCTCCGAAACTCCCCTCTTGATGGCCCGGAGCGTTCTGCTGTCAGAAAATGTCCAAGCATCCAGAATTCCGGGAGCAGAGCGGGCGAGCTGAGGGATGGGTGTGGAAACACGGGTTCACAGCCAGCAGCGCACAGCTGTTTCCTCTTGCGGCTTCCCAGCCTCAGATGATTTGTTTTATTAGAGGCGGGTCGTGTTTGCTACCGGCCCGCAGCCCAGCAGCCCTGGGTAGGCTGGCGCCCGAGCACTGACTGGGGCCCCCAACCCTCTCCTGCTGTGAGTGTGCAGGGGGAGCGGGGGCCGGGCCCGTGGCACGGCGTGGTCAGCGGATTCAGGGCTCTGGAAAGAGCAGGCCCCCCTGGTCGTGCCCCTGGGGACCCTCAGAATAGGCAGGGCACAGACACTGCCGCCCCAGGGGCGCTCTTGCCTGTGGGGCCTCAGCAAACCCCAGGAAGCCCCTGCCCTCACCTGCCACAGGGCTCTCCGGGTCTGTGTGACGGCTGGGCTGGCCGGGGTGTGGCCAGTCGCCACCTTACACGTATTCCATGTGCCCTGTGTCCTTTCCACCTTGAGTTAAACCAGCTGCTGGTCACAGTAGCCAGTGTGTGAGTGTGTGTGTGCGTGTTGGGGGTGCTCATCACAGAGACCACGGTGGACAGCGCATCCCGCCTACCAGGGTCTCAGGAGCCACTTGGGACATCCCCCTCCGAAGCCGGGCCTGGACGGGTGCAGCGCTAGGGGCTGGTGGTTTCTCAGGAGAGCGTTTCCTGGTCTCCCCACCCCCGGCCAACCAGCACCCCCAAACTGAAGTTTCCCAGGGCAGGTGGGCGGCAGGGTAGGCTGTCTGGGTTGGGAGGAAGTGAAAATGTGTCTCAGTCGTGTCTGACCCTCTGCGACCCCATGGACTGTAGTCCACCAGGCTCCTCTGTCCATGGGATTCTCCAGGCAAGAATACTGGAGTGGGTTGCCATGCCCTCCTCCAGGGGATCTTCCCGACCCAGGGGTTGAACCCAGGTCTCCTGCATTGCAGGCCATCTGAGCCGCTAAGGAAGCTGGTGGGTTCAGAGGAGGTCCATCAAATTAGCGTGGTTTGCTCTGGCCTTGGGGTCAAATTTGGCCCAAGAACCTTGTTTGAGTATTTAACACAGAAGTGGATTTTATGTACTTGCCTGAAGCATTTGCCTTAATGTCCACATCGCGTGTGAGTAGATGGGGCTCAGCACACTGGGTTTGGGCTGGGTTTGGCCTCTCCGGAGTGGGGGCCCCTGGGGGCGATGCCCTCCCTGGAGCTGGGCTCCTGGGGGCACGGGTGCCACCTGCCTGCCTGCTGGCCCTGCAGCCATGAGGGCGTCCTGCCGGCCCCCCCCAGCCCCTTCCCCGGCCCTGCTCCGGCTGCTCTGCACCTGCTTTGTGGGAAACCGTGGAAGGGGATTTTCTCAGGATTCTGGGATGGGGGTTGGGGTGGTGTGGGGAGGAGCCTCCCATGACTTATTAAAACCCCCAACTGGAAAGACTCATTGCAGAGACTGCAGGATCCTGCAGTAACATCAGGAACAGAGAGTGCAGCAGGGCATCCCAGCTGCGCCTCCAGGGCCCCAGCTCGGAAAGTCTCCCCTTTACTCACTTGTCGGGGCTCACAAGTGCTGGAGGGTGCCCAGCCCACGGCCAGACGCCTGCGCCCTTCTGTGCCCTGGGCCCACGTTGTCCTGTGTCCTCCCGGCTCCCTGCAGTGGGTCCGCCCCTGGCCCTTCCTAAAGCCTCTGCCCTGCGCGGCCTGCCCGTCACAGAGCCGGTGGGTGGGCTGGGCTCTCCCATCCTCTCCGGGCATCTCGGCAAACCCTCCTCACGCCCTCAGGACAGCACTCAGTTTGGGCAAGGTCGGCCCCTGGACGCGGTCGTTGTGGCAGTCGGGGGGTTCACATCCCCCAGATCCCCATTTTAAAAAGACACAGTGTCTCCTCTGGGCCCGTTGTGCAAACTCTAGGGTACGGCCAACCCCAGGAGAGGTGTGCGTCCCCCTGTGCCGACCCGATGGTGTGGTCCCCAGACGGGGCACGGCTGGCTGTCCCCAGGGTCCTCTGGATGCGGTCCTTGGGGGACAGAGTTCTGGTTCAGGACTCGGGCCTGAACTGGGAGAGGAGGCTGCCCTTGGATTCCTCGTGGTCCCCAAACTCCCCGCCTCCAGGAAGTTCCAGGCCTCGCTGTGCTGTGTGCGGGGAGCGGGGGTCTTTCACCCCCACCCCAAGCCCTCAGCTGGGTGCCTGCTTCTGGGACAGACACTGACCAGCCTGTCCGGAAAGGGTCATTCCTGGCAGGTCCCACCTGGGGGCTGGCAGCTGGGAGCTGGCGGGAAGGGTCTCTGGGTTGGGTGGGAACTGCAGGCAGCTGCCACCACCGACTGAGTGGCCGTGGGCCCTGGAGCCGGGGGCCTCTCCCTCAGCTTCCCATCCAGCACCCACACCAACGCTTAGCTGCAAGCAGCAGTTGCCACTCTGGCTAGTTTATGCTGAGAAGACATTTGGCAAAAATCACTTATGAGGGAGGCCCTCAGACTCCTGGACAAGCCCGATGCCTCAGGGTGCTGTCAGCTGCAGGCCTGTGGCTCACACAGCCGGGGACCTTGGGAGAGGCCTGGGGCCAGGCTGTCCTGGAAGACGCTTGCACGGGGCCTCCAGCAGAGCCCAAGTCCAGGGTGGGCCGCTCCCTGCTTGGGGGCCTGGGAGGCCCCCTCCTCATCTTGGGGACACTGGTCTCCTAGGGGCACTTTCTCTGAACTTGGGGAGGGTGCCTGCAAAGAAACGATTGTCCATCCGCTCTGCAACTTTCTGCAAGGGGCCCTGCCAGCCTCTGCCAGGATCTGCTGAAGTCTGTCTGCTGAAGTGAGGAGCGCCGGCATCCACGTGCTGAACCCTGGGACCCTCTCCACGGAGCCCCTCCTCCCTGGGATGAGGGGCTGTGCTTTCAAGGTGAACAGGGAGAAACTCACCCTGGCACGTGGCACTGCCCACATCCTGCCTGTGGCTGCTGCCTCCTGTCTTAGAGAGTCTCCAGCACCAGCTTTGCTCAGGCACATAGTAGGTGCCGTGTGTGTGCCCCTGAGGGCAGGCACATGTCTGGGGCTCACACAGCCCTGCTTGGACCCCAGGCGTGCCCCAGCTCTGGCTCAGAGCCCCTCCAAGCATCCCGGGGCCTGCTGGCAAGATGCTTGACTGAGGGCCAGCCTGGTTCCCAGCTTGGAGCTGGCAGGACAAGGACCGTCCTGTCCCCTGCCAGGGTCAGCTCAGGGCCAGGCAGCGGCAGAGGCCGGAGGTGGCCCGAGAAGGAAATGGTTGAAATTTGCAGCCAGGGCAGGAAATGGACAAACTGTGGAGGAGGAGCTGGAATGCCAGCTGGAATGCCGCCCCCTTGGTGCCCGCCCCCGCCCGGAGATCTGGGCCCGGAGTCAGGAAGTGCCTGGTGTCTTGGCCGGAGGAGCTCGGGCCGCCTCGGGGTGGGCGCCCGCCCCGCGCCACCTCCGGTTCCCAGCCAGAGGCTGCCCGGGAGGAGGGCTGGGCGCGGACGGGGCCGCGGGGCGGTGGGGACTGCTTCCTCTCTGCTCCATCAGCCCCACCAACCTCTTTGGCCCCAGATGCTGGCGCGTGTCACACCCGCACTCACGCTCTTCTGCACCTGGAAGGCTCCTCCCCAGGGCAAGACTGTTCAGCCTTTAGGACCCAGCTCTGGCCAAGTTCCTGGATCGAGCTGTCCCTGAAGTCCCCCAGCCCACGAATGCCATGCCCCTCCATGTCCCTGCTGCAGTTTCACAGGACAGACCCTCTCCCCTGCACCAGGGCCGCCCACATGCTCCTCTGTATCCTCCACAGGACTGTGGCTGCCACATGCCGCAGCGCTGGGTGGAACATACAGTGGGCCCCCGTGTGTGCTGGGCTTGGAGATGAGCACTTGCAGTTGCAGCTGCCTGAGCGGACGGCCTTGGGGTCAGAGAGGGTCTTCTCTTTCTTGGGCCACGGGAGCCGCATGGACTCAGGCTTCAACCACCGTGGCCCCCTCTCACCGTCAGTCCCCTGCATCTGCGCAGCCTGGCGTGGTCAGACGTGGCCTCCAAAGTCAGCAGGCCTGTGTCTGCTCCACCAGCCACAGGCTCTATCCCAGCTCCTGGAACCTCGGTTTCCTCCTCCATCAAGTGGGCAGAACAGCACTCCACCTGGGGTGGGGGGGTCCCTGTGAAGCTCTGAGCCACAGCTGACACTTGGCAGGCACTCACCCCTCCCAGAAGGAGGAGGGCCCCCAGCAATTTTGATTTTCAGGCTGGGAGGGCCCCCTCGGGATTCCTTTGCCCCAGCGGGGGAGGTAATTATCATTCCTGCCTTGAGAGAGTCGTTCCTTCCCGCAAAGCAGGACAAGCCCAGCCCAGCAGCCTCCCCTACTCCCTGCCTTTGCTCCTGGGGGACTGCTCAGGGTGTCATTGGCAAGGGGGCCGCGTGGGCTGGGGGTTTGGTTTGCCCCCAGAGTTGGGTGTAATTCTGTTGTGGAAGGGACTCAGGTTTCCAGGGGCAGGGAAGCGGGCAGTAGGGGTGGGATTCAGGGGGGTCCTCACCTCTCTCGCAGAAGCCCTGACATCTGGGCTTGAGCTGGCCTGGCCCCTCAGGGTCATCAGCGGGGGCTCCTGGTCCCTGGGAGGTCCGCCCTGTCTACCGACTCTAGCCCTGTGTACCAGGCGCGCCCACCCCTGCTCTCTGACCCACTCTGGCCCGTGTACCAGGCCCCCCTGCAAGATGGGGCTGATGCCTCTGCCCCTTTCTCCCAGGGTGGCCCAGGGGCTCTCAGTTGGCCTCAAGGAAGGCTTTCTCCCCAGAAGGGTTGGGGTGGTGGAGAGACAGTCATCTTAGGAGGCTTTCCCCCGGGAGCCTCTGGGGCTCTGCAGGGAGTCCAGGCCAGCGCTGAGCCATCCCTGCCCAGTGCTGGTCCTTGCCCACAGGGGGCCCGAGGCTCTGGGTGTCCTGGGGAGGGGGCCACACACCCCGCTGCCCTGGCTCCCCAGCCCCGCTCTCGCCTGCCTTCCGGGGGAGGTGGTGGGTCCCGGACCAGGGGCCCCAAGCCCCAGAGGGGCAGGTGCGCTGGCCACAGCCGCCACAGGTGAGGGGGCCGCCCTTCCTGCCCCGAATTCTGGAGAACCCTCCCACTCAGAGCCCCTGCCTCAAACCAGGAGTTGGCAGTGTCTCTGAAAAGAACTGCTTGTGGCCTTAGGTCTGACCCCTGACCCCCGGGCTCAGGGCCCCATGTGGCCACGTGTGTCCCTTCCCTCGCCCGTCTTGAGGGGCCCCCAGAGCCCCGTGAGGACCCCATGAGGGGCGGGTGGGGGAGCACGGCCTCTCGGGATCGCCAAGGTGCCCGCCTGGGGACACTCTGGCCCAGCCTCCACCCTGGGTCCCGGCAGGCAGGCCTTGCTCAGAGTCTTGACCTGTCTCGCCGCTTCCCGAAATTTGCCACCGGAGATCAGATTCGAGCTAAGGAAACATTTATTTTAGATGTAAGCTGATCGTAGTGGCAGCCTGGCCGGCCTGTGGATGGCGGGGCCGCTGATATAAATAGAGCGCAGTTGTTGCCACTTGTAACAGGGAGCCCCCAACGGCCTGCAGGGGGAAGCAGGGCTGGGGACGCCTGCCGCAGGGTGGCCCGCACCCGGGGGGCCCTCTCAGCCACGCCCCCGCCCCCATCCCCAGTGGGAGGGAGACTTGTGCGGCCCCTCCAGCACGGAGGCGGGGACCCCTGTGTTCCCCCCAGGGCTGGCGCTGTTCTGTGCCTCTTCACCCGGGCCCATGACCCTGACTGTGCTCCAACCGAGAGCCTGAGCCTGTGACAGAGCTCCTTCTGCCCTGGGCCTCTGCAGCGGGGACCCCCACCCACCCTTCTGCAGGGGTGCATCTGCACAGCCCCCTCCCTCTCAGCGCCCCCAGGCCTGACATCTTGTGCAGGATTCCGAGGGACTCCGGGCCCCACCCCCTTCCCAGTCGTGCCGGGGCCCCCGGGATGTGTGACAGTGTCTGGCGGTGCTCCAGCATCACCCACAGGCGTGCCAGGGAGCTGGCAGGCGGCCAGCGGCACAGGGCGCGGGGCGGAGCGCCCCGTCCTGGGAGCCAGAGAAGGGGAACCGCCAGGGCCGGGCCGCCCCCCGAGCCAGGACACCAGCGCCCTCGGTCTACCACACTGGCCGGGGGTGGGGGTCTGGGCTGGAATGCCAGGAGGAGTCCTGGCGCTTTCTCATGCCCCCCCCCACCCTCCCAGAGCTGGGGAGCCTGAGGCTCGGGAGGGGCTCCCTCTGCTCTGTCCCCTGGTCCTGGAGCCCGCTGGGTCCCAGGCCGGGGGCTCCCTGCCCAGAAGGCACTTTCCAGAGATGGTGCCAGCTTTGCTCCACGTTAGCAGGAAGGTTACTCCTGCTTTGTGGGTACGGAAGCCAGCGCTGGGGTGGCTGATCGTGGGCAGCAGTGGCCCAAGGGTTAGGACCTGCTGGGGCATGTCCCGGAGCTCACGGCAGGACCAACGCCGCTCTGGGGAACCCCACTCCTGAATTCCCATTTCAGGGGGTGCTGGGGCCCCAGAGCTGAGTCTGTGACCGACAGAGGCCTTGGCCAGGGGCTGGGGGGAAGGGCTGCCCTGGGTCTCCTGCTGTGGCCCCAGCGGGCAGGGTGCCGGGCACCCCGAGACCCCGGGAACCCCTCCAGCACCGTTCTGAGGCATGACCCCATGGCCTGGAAGCTGTCGGGAGAGGTTGGCTGTGGTCCGGGTGGATGGAAGCCGTAGTGGCTCCTGGTCCACCCCCCCAGGGCTAGCGGTCCCTGCTATGTCCCTGGGAGTCCATGTGGCTGAGCGGTCAGCTCAGACCCGAGGGTCTGTGGGTGATGCAAAGCCAGGCTCCCCGACCTGACTCAGACCCGCTCAACCACTGCTGGTGGGGCCGCCTGGCCCAGGATCTGCCTTCAGGGGCTCAGGAGAGGGGGCAGGGGGTGACGTTCAGGGCCGCTCACCTGGTGGACGAGGGCGGGCGCCCTGCTGCTGGGGCAGGGTGCACTCGGGGCGGGGACACGCGGTCTCCCCACTTTCCGCTTCGCACAGTAGCCGGAGGACGGCTCGCCTCTGGGGCCGGAGTCGCAGGACGAGCTCACCTCACTCCAGGGAGCAGCCGTGAGACATGCCTGCCAGGAAGGTGGAAACCAAGACACCGCTTGGGCCTGGGTCATGGCCTCCAAAGCCAGCTCAGCAGAGAAACAGCATGGACCCTAAAGTTAACATGTCACTTAAACCACCGGGGGCTTCCCTGGTGGCTCAGCTGGTAAAGAATGCGCCTGCAAAGCGGGAGACCCGGGTTCAATCCTTGCGTTGGGAACGTCCCTTGGAGAAGAGAAAGACTACCCACTCCAGTATTCCGGCCTGGAAAATCCCATGGACTCTATAGTCTGTGGGGTCGCCAAGAGTCAGACGCGACTGAGCGACTTTCACTTAAACCACTGGGGTCTGACGTGGGGATTAAGACGCAGGTGCTGGCCTTCCCTCACCAGTCACATGACCTTGGGAACAACACTGACTTCTCTGTTTGCAGTCTCTTTATCTCCAGGGTCTGATGGGAGCGTTGATGGATCAGGACATGCAGCAGTATACAGTAGGCACTCAATAAATAGACGCTGTCTCTGGACGTGACGCACACAGGTTTGCTGGAACTAAAGCGGGCCCTCCTCGGCCTTTGGCACGGTCTGTGTGTGTCTGTGGCCTCTCTGCACAGCTCTGCTGGACGTGCTAGGGGGCGGGGGACACAGGCTGGGCGGCGGCTGTGAGCTCAGAGCGGCCCGGACGTGGGCCCGGGCCCCGCCCGTCCTCCAGGAGGACACGGTGCCCCCGAGCGCCCAAGGCTGCTCAGGGGGCGTGAGACCCTGCAGGGCCCGTTGCCGGTACCCCGTGGTGGACGTGGGGGCACCTGCCTCCCAGGGCCCCCTCTGGGGGAGCGGCTGCCCCGGGCACTTCCTCCCACCCCTGCACACCTGCCTGGCGTGTCACGGAGAGGGGTTGCCCTGTGACCCTCTGGGCTGGCTGAGACCGCCTTTCCTGAGACCCTGGGCCCAAACGCAGCTGCCCCGGGGACAGCGGGCCGGGCCCATGCCCCCTCTCTGGAATGTTCTGAAGCCTCAGCAAAAGCCCGCTTGGAAAGGAAATGGGCAGCAGCTGCCGGCCCACGGAGAGAGGGCAGTGCCCAGGGCCCCTCCCTGTGCCCGCGTCCACAGAGACCTGGGGCCTCCCTCCTGAAGGCAGCGTTGCCTGTGCGTGTCCCCTGGGGTCAGCCGGGGACCGGCCCTGTCCGTGGCCGGGCGGTGGGCGGGGGCCGGCCACTCTGACCATGGTCTCAGGACGTGATCCTGGCCTCACAGACCTCCTGGCAGCGTTTCAGAATGAGGCCCATTTCACAGGTGCAGAAACTGAGGCAGGAGGTCATGAGTGGCCTGCCCATGGCCACGTGGGTGAGAGCTGGGTCCGCCTGCGCCCTCCTGCTGGCCCTCTGGCACCGGCCACGCCCTGAGGCCCTCACTTCACTCTGGCTGACTGGACAGCCGCCCGGCCCTCCCCTAGGGGATCCTATGCTCAGCTCAGGGGTCACCCAGGGGCTCCAGCGTGACGACTGGCAACTGTCCTGGGGCTGCCCCCCACAACTGGCATTCAGCCCCTCGCATTCCAGGAGCCGGTGGGCTTCAGGCTGGTGGGGCTGGAGCCCCCGAGTCCCTGGAGAACTGATCCTCGTCCTCCCAGCTCCTGGGCTCCTCCTTCCTTCACCCCCATGCAGATGCTTCTCTGTGGCACCCGTGGACCAGGCAGGGGAGGAGCCGTGACCCTGCTGTGCTTCTGGAAGCTTCTTCAAGTCCCCTTGAGCTTCAAAGGCCTGGGAGCCGGGTGACCTCTGTCCTCAGCCAGGCGTGGTTTCCGGGCATTCCTGGGGTGGCAGGCAGCTCTTCGGGGCTATTTTGGGATCGCCACAAACTTTACCCTTCTCCTGTGAACGGGACTTTTCATCGGACTCAGCTAAGACGGGGGTGATGTCACTCCAAATTATAGGGGCTCTGCGGGGTGCGGCGGGGTGAGGTTGAGGGTGGGACCCTGGGTGCCCTGCCGGGTGACCCCAGGACGGTCACCTGCGGGCGGGCTCGGCGCTCCCCTCCCAAGAGGGCCCCTGGCCGCGTGGGGCACAGTGCGCGTCTGGAAATGTCACCACGCTGGGCAAGATGTCTGTTTGTTTATTTAGGCCGGGGCCGCTGGATGTGAGCCTTCAGGGAAGTGACTAAATGCCTTTGTCTTTCCCAGGGAGGCTGGCCTGTCCTTCGGCCCGGAAGGGAGGGGGCCAAGCGACGCCCCCATGTTAGCAGGTCGTCCCGGCCCCAGAGCCCAGGCGCCTAGGCTCTGACTGCTCCACACGCTCTGAGTGAGGTGGTCCCCGTGCCGCCGCAGCGCTGAGACCCCAGCGTCTCCCGGGGGGCAGGGCAGAGCACCCCCTGGGGCCCTGCTCATCCCTGTAGCAGCACAGCCCAGCTGGGGGCTGAGGGGGGCACAGGGTCCCCGGAGTGTCCCCAGCTTCTGCCCAGCTGGGAGCTGGGGCCGTCAGACTCGGGCAACAGGGAAAGCAGAGACCCTCCCGGAGAGTCTGGGCCCCGGCCTCTGGGCCCGTGAGCAGTGCCCTCTTGAACCGGCAGGGGTACCCCACCCTGGGGGGCCCCCAAGCAACACCGGCAGGCAGGGCCCCCGAGGTCAGAACCACAGCCTGGCTCACCCACGCACGCGTTCGCTGCCTCATCCATCCAGGCGCCCGGGACGGCTTCCCAGGAGGGGAGCGGGGTGAGGCCTCCCCGCAGCTCGCTTTGAAATTCTGTTCTGCCCCTTCGGGGTCGCGGCCCAGAAAAGCCCTCTTCACCTGCGGCTTGCCCACGGCCTGGGCGGGCTGGCAGCTGGCATTCGGCGAGCGCTGGCTGCTCCTGGGGGGTCGGAGGAAGTCGCGGTTCCTGCTGACACTCGGCGGGAGGCCGCGTGGCCAGGGCCGGCTCCCCACGGGGCCCTGCGGGAGGACGCACAGCAGGTGCACCCCACCCCTGCCGGGGCCGGAGGACTCTGGCTGCAGGGACCAAAACCCAGCAGTGGACACAGACCAAGGAAGATGGTGATGGGGAGGAGGGAAGACGGGGCAGTCGGGGCCCGGCCCTGTGCTGAAACCCGGAAGAAGAGTCTGAGGGAGGACGGTCGCAGCCGCAAGCCTGGGGGACAAGTCTGTCCAGGCTGATCGGGCCTGGGCCCCAGATCACCGGTCGCGGCGGGTCAGCACGGTGCCACCCTGTCAACAAGCGGTGGACGAACAGCTGATTCATGAGCCGTTTCCCCTTTCGTGCAGTGTCTGGGGCGTATTTTACACTGACGGCACACCTGAAATTGCATCCTGCATTTTCCCTGGAAATGCCTCCTCTGTATTTAGATTCCATGAAGTTTACAGTTGGAATGTGGATTCACTTGCTGGGCTGACTGACCCATCCTTGAAAGCTTTCCAGTTGACTCAAGTGCCCCCTAATTCATTTTTCTCTAATATTCACATTCTAACGACAAACCAACTTCAGTTTAAAGTTTTCCTACCTACTGTTTTTGAGCATATTTTCATATGATGTCCTTTTGTGTTGTCTCTTCATTTGTTTAGCCCAGTTTTCTATAGAGTTAGACTTTTTCTTTATTTGTGAAAGCTATCTAAAAAATCAGTGCTAGTAACCTTTGGCCCACAATATAGTTTGAAGCTATTTTCTCACTGTGTCATTTATCTAATTTCTAATTTCTCTGCAAAGCAAAAGTTCTTTTTAAACAAAAAAAGTATAGAAAACCCATCATATTTTTATGCAGGCCTTTTAGATTGTTTGCTTATTCAAAAGATTTTTCATTTGAAGCAGTGACAGAATCACAGGACATGGCAAGGACAGCACAGAGGGTCTGGCCACCTGAGCCCTCTGGCGGCTGAACTTGACCTGGGGGGTCAGACGGGCATGTCGCTGGGACCAGAGCGCTGCTGGGCCGAGAACCAAGCTACCAAGTGGGATGCTCCTCTGCGTGACAGCTTCACCTTGTTTGACTTTATGTCTTCGAACCATTTCAGTTTGCTTCTGGTATCAAGTACAAGGAAAGAATCCAATTTAATCTTTTCTTTTGAATATCCTACCATCTTGATACCACATTTTCTTTCTTTTTAAAAACAGCATTATTGAGGTAAAATTGACATTACTCAAATATCTGAGTCCACGAATTTGGAGTGCATACTTTGGTGAATCCTGACTTAAGTACACACCATCACTAAGGGACGCCCAGCACTAAAATCAGGGTCGGGAACGCGCCTGTCACCCTGCAGCTTGCTTGTGCCCTTGGTGACCTTCCCCCAGCACCTCCCCAGCACCCCAACTTCACTTCCTGTCACTTAGGGTTGGTTGGCTGGCGTTTCTTATGGTTTTATGTAAATGAAGTCACAACGTATGTAACCTCTGTTTGTTTGGCTTCCTTAACTCAGCCCATCAGTGGACCCTCCTTTTTTATTGTTGGCTGCCGAGCTCTTCACCTCTATCCCTCTATCATGTGTCCATCCACCCATCAACCCATCATCCATCCATCATCCATCTATCCACCATCCATCATCTATCTATCCACCACCCACCCATCCATCCATCCATCCATCCACCCACCCATCCATCCATCCATCCATCCACCACTCATCATCCATCTATCCACCCACCCACCCATCCATCCATTCACTCATCCACCTGTCATCCATCCACCATCCATCTATCTACCCACCATCCACCCATCCATCCATCCATCCATCCATCCACCACTCATCATCCATCTATCCACCCACCCATCCATCCATCCATTCACTCATCCACCCATCATCCATCCACCATCCATCTATCTATCCACCCACCCATCCACGCATCCACCCATCATCGATCTATCCACCCACCCACCCACCCACCCATCAACCATCCATCCATCCATCATCCATCTGTCTACCCATCCACCCATCCACCCATCCATCCATCCATCCATCCATCCATCATCCATCTATCCACCCATCCACCCATCCATCCACCCACCCACCCATCATCCATCCTTCCATCCATCCATCCATCCATCATCCATCTATCTACCCACCCACCCATCATCCATCCATCCATCCATCCATCCATCCATCCATCATCCATCTATCTACCCACCCACCCACCCACCCACCCACCCATCCAATAGCTACTATAACCTTCCCAGGGTCAGGCAGGGCCCTAGGTGAGGCAATGCAGCCAAGATAGGACATAGCCCTGCCTTCATGGAGCTAACATTCCAGGGCTTTAAATTGTGGGGAAAACAGCAGTCAGAAACGCCATGGGCTCCGCAGATACCTCTGCCCCGGGAGTCCCTCTGGGATGTGCCTTAGTGGCTGTGGGAGGTCCCTACGGGAGGGCTCTCCTGGCAGTCATGGCCAGAGACCCACAGCTGTCCTGGCTCCCCTCCTGGTCTCACACTCACTAGGAGTTTTCTAGGAGCACAGAGCCAGGAAAGCCCCACTCGAAAGCCTCCATTTTGGGAGCTTTGTCCAGCGGGGAGTGGGGTGAGGGTCCTTTCCCATGGGGTCTCAGAGTCTCTGAGCACCAGAACCCAGAGGCCTTGGAGACACCGAGCTGAGAGCTGCATTTATTGAGCATCGGTTGTGTGTGCCTCCTCCAGGGATGAACTCATCCACCTCCTGAGAGATTTGCAGCCAGGAGCAGACGCCGGGGCATGGGGAAGGGCAGCTGTGGGCCTGAACTAGGTGGTCTGTCTCTCCCCACGTGCGTTTCTCAACAAGGACCTCGCTCGGGATGGTGGTGGCCGAGTGCCAGCCGGGACGTCCAGAGTCTTTCCACATCTGATTTCATTCAGAAGCTGCCGGTGGCTGGGCGGCCATCCTAGCATGACCTTTCATCTCCCGGTGGCCTAGCCCCGGCCCGAGGCGAGGTTCTGCTTCTTTCTGGCCTCCGCTGGGATTACTTAGTGGATAAAGGACAACTGAGTCCAGGGCTTAAGTGTCGGCCCCGGAGCTGCCACTGTGGGTGGCCAGGGGCCTCTGGCTGGCGGATCCGGAGAGTCTACCCCCCATCGCAGTGGGGATGCTGTGGGGAGGTGGTGAGCTGGGAGGAGGAGCTCCGGATTGAGGTCGGGAAGTCCCGGGGCAAATTAGACCCTTCCCCTTGGTGCAGCAGTGAACTCGGCAAACCAGGGGCCTCCTCCATGCCTGGTGCCCTCTGGGGACGGGCAGATGTGGCCTCACTGCAGACGTCTGGGGGGGCGAGCTGAGGGGTGGCGGGCGCAGGGGCCGTCAGCAGCTGGACCAGCGGCTCCTGGGGGAGCTTGGCCTCCGCTCCCGCCCCCACCCGGCCCCGTGGCATGCTGGACACCCGGGAGCTTTTCGTGAACTAGTTCCATCTGACTGCCACGCACTGGATGTCCCCAGAGCCACAGGATGACGTCCTAACCCCCAGGGTGACTGCATTCAGAGACGCAGGCTTCAGGGAGAAATCAGGCTGAAGGAGTTCACAGGGTTCCCTGACCCAGCAGGCCTGGTGCCTCTGTAAGAAGGGGAAGGGGCACTGGAGTGCTCCCCTCCACATGGGCACACTGGGGAGGTCAGCCGTCTGCCAGCCAGAGCGAGCCTACCCAGACGCCACCCTGGCGGCACCATGGTCTTGGACAGCTGGCCTCTGGGTCCACGAGAAGGCACTTTCAGTGTTCATGCTGCCCATCAGGGCGTGCCATGACAGTCCAAGCAGAGTGATGGCCTCTGCAAAGCCCTCTCACCTTTCTGCCTGGGAAAACAGAATAAACAGGGGAACAGAGAGTCCTGCTTCCCAGATCTGCTGGGACCCAGATGCCATGTGGCCTCAGACAAGTGCCTCTTGCTTTCTGGCCTCTGTTTCCCCCCGGGAGACGAGGACGCGTGCTGGGGGACATGTGCCGCTCCCCCACGCCCACTGTGCGGCCCTGATGCAGACTGCACATCAGGCTCAGGGGGAGGCGGCCCCCGCCCTGTGGCCCCTGGGCAGCCCAGCCTTTGCGGGCGCTCTGGAGACAGGCTGCTGGTTGGATCCTTTCAGAGGAGACTGCAGCCAGCGCTGCACAGGGCCTGTCCCTCTGGGGCTCCATCCAGTGGGAGCTGTGCGGAGAGAAGAGCCCCCTTTCTCAGCAAGCCAGGGGCGCTGTGTGACCCCATCAGGAGGCTGGTCTCCCTTTGCTGGATACGGCCCCCCTCGGACCTGCGGTCCTCACCCCATGTGTTCCAGAAGTGGATGTGGCCTTTAGAACAGAGCTGGTTGCAGAACCTGGCTGTGATGGATGGGCTGGGCTCCAGGCTTCTGCGCAGAGGAGGGGGTGGTCTGCTCGCAGGCCCTGGGAGAAGCTGGACTCAGCCCCTGATCCCTGGGAAGCAGGCTCAAGGGGCAGCGTCAGGATGGCCCCCCCGGAACCTCCATCCCGAGATGGGAGCCGCCTCTCCTGCAAATGGGCTCTGCTGGCTCTGGGCAGCCTCTCTGCCATCTTGCAGTTTAGATAAAAATTCCCGAGTAAGAAGAGGTCAACGCTGCACATGGGCACTTGTGACCCGCCCTGTGGCACCTGTTTCCTGAACAGGATCCTCCTCAGGGGCTCATCATCCACCCACTCATCGTCCTTCCTGAACTGGGTGCCTTCTTTTCCAGGCTTCAGGCCCTGACTCTAAAATGGGGTAGTTTTTCTGGGTCAGAGCTGCCCAGGAGCCACAGAATGAGAGTCATTTGTTATTCCAGGTTTGCTAGTGTCTGCATTAAAAGGCGATAGACACAAACAGGTGAAATTTGATTTTGATTGTGTCCTTAACCCAACAATCCAGAGTACTGTCATTTTAGCATGTAACCCGTGTCAGACCCGTTAAAGCGGAATGTTGCCTTGCCAGCACCGAGCCTTCGGAATCCTGTGTGTTTTCCTGTTTTCTCCCCAAAGTGGGACCCAGCACAGCTCTTCCTCCCTCCCCACCCCGAGAATCCCTGCCTCCTGGTCAGTCAGCTCTGGGTCTCTGGCTGTCAAAGGAGGGCGGGCTCGAGAGACGAGCCGGGGCCCCGGGGCGGGCCGGGTGTGGAAGCTGCTCCGAGGCCTGGAGGCCGCGGGGGTCTGGCCCTGCGTCCCACCCCCTCTGCTGGGGCCACGCTGTGGGCTGGGCAGGGCGCTTCCCTTCTGCCCTCAGGCACTGTTGCCCTGGTGTCCCAAGAGGGCATCTGGCCCTGAATTCGAGCAGAAATAGCCCCCCTTGCTGGTGGGCTCCCAGCTAACTAGTGATGAGGTTTAAGTTGCCCAAACGCAGGGAGGTTGGGGTGCATTAGGAGCCAGACACCTCTAGGTCCAGCCGCCTGCCAGCTGCTGGGGCCACATTCCCTGGGCTGCTCCCTGGGCAGGACTGGTGGTGGCTGCCCCAGGGCCCAGCCCCTCTGGACCCGGGCCCACTGTGCCCGGGGCAGGGCTCCTGTGGGGGCCCACGGCCCCCTGCTGGGGTGTGAGTGTGGGCACAGGGCAGTGCCCCCAGGGCGACCACCGCCGTCTCCAGGGGCAGCCGCCGCCCCCAGCCCCTTTCATCTGCTCTGCAGGGTGTTATACAGACTCTGACTCATTCCCCTCCCACAGGCTCGAGGTGATGGGGTCCACTCTGTGGGAGGGAAGCCTAGCCACCTCGCTGATCAAGACTTACGGCTGGGCCACCCACCGAGCCACCCCAACCCGCTGCCCCGGAGACCCCAGACCAGGACGCACTCGTGGGGCAGAGCCTCTTCCTGGGGGTGGGCGCCGGGGCCCGGCCTGGGGGTAAGGGCCGCTGGGCCTGGAGCACGCGTGCTGTTCCCCAAGGCGCCGTCTCCCTGCCAGAAGCCCGCCCACGTCCCTCAAGGACCCACAGGAGTCCTGAAAGGGGTTCAACCTCCCTCTCACAGGCGAGAAAGCAGAGCTCAGAGAGGTTCAAACCCATGCAAAGACGGCGCCGCCTTGGAGCACACAGCTGGGCCTATGCACCCCCATGGCCTCATCTGTCCCATCCCCACGCAGCTATCTCGGGGGGTGTCCTGCTCAGGGGCTGCCCTGTGTGGTCAGGGCGTGTGGCCAGGACCCCTGGACGGGCATCTGGCCTGGTGAAGCCAAGGGCGGACGGGGTGGGCCTCAGCCACACTGGGAGCCGGCTCCAGCTGGGCCTTGGGCAGGGTGCGCAGGGCTGCTGGCGGGCCTGCCTTGGAGCTGGAGCACCGGGAGGAGTGAGCGGGCATCCGGGATGCGCCCGCGCTCGCCTGCCCACCTGCGTCTGCTTTGATAACCCGGGCAGCCTCTGCTCACTGTCCTCACACGTCCGTCAGCCTCCTTTGTGAATCACTTTCATCAACGTGGCCCCTCCTGTGATTTCGGGGGCTCATCGGATGCGACTTAAGGTGAAAACCTGTCTTCTGCTTGACAGGGAGGAGGTGAAAATTACTACGTGAGCAGAAAAGTGCAGGTTACACAAATAGTGTGTCACGTTGCTCAGGAGCTGAACCCTGAACCCGCTCGCGGGTGGCGGGGCCGTTGGGGCCCCCGGGCCCTGCAGCCACCCCGCAGGCCCCTCGCCCCCTGAGTCCCTGGGGCAGCCCAACTGGGTCTCCGTCTGGAGCTTGCTTTCCTGAGTCGGCAGGTGAGGCGCCCACCTCCCTTCAGCACGTCCCTGGCCCCAGGCCTTCTTCCAGAAGGTGGGCCCAGCCTGCAAGCGCGGTCCTGGAGGCCTAGGTCCCTGCTCAGCTCGAGCTGTGCCCCGCATCCAGGCTGCCTCCAGCCAGCGTGGAGGGCCCTCGTGGGGGCTGGCCCATCAGACGATGACCACAGCAGTGGCAGTAACGGGTGACTTGCAGCGAGTCAGGGCCCTGGGCCAGCAGGGCAGCTGGCCAGCAGCACCTCTGGCCAGTGGTGGAGAGGCCGGGCCTGGTTTCTTGGGCCCCAAGGCTGGACCTGCTCATTTCTGCACCGATGCCTTCCCGGAAACCCTGACATCTGATGTTCCATTGCGAGCAAGGGTCCCTCATCCGTGCAATGGTGGAGTGTGTTTGGGGGTGGAAGTGGGGGTAGACATCTGCGTAAATGAAGGGACGGGGCACCGGTCGCTGGGAACTGGGGGTTTGGGGGAGTGGGCCCTGCCTCAGCAGTGGCACCTGAGAGGGAGCTTCTCTGAGGGCCTCGGGCTCCTGCACCTGGGGTTCCTCCTGCGAAGGCATAGCTCTGTGCCTAGGGCCAAGCTGGGGGGTCATGGAGGTGCTAAGGGCAGGACGTCACCTGTCTCTTCCGCCGATGGAGTGGGTGGGGCCTGACAGCCCGTCTGTCCGTCCCTCATGGTCCCTCTCCCTTGCCACACTCCTGGCCTGGTGCAGAAGCCCTGGGAAGATTCATGGGGCAACCACGCTGTGTCCCTGAGTCCAGGGAGGGCAGGCCCGAGGGATCCCCGTGTCTGGGGGGACTATTCTGGCCCCGGGCAGAGCCTGGCTGCCGCATCCAGCCACAGTGGCCGTAGTTTGGAAAGTATGCAGCCAGATAACCTGAGCACCAGGAGACCTGCCCCTGAACAGTCCTCCGGGCTGCTGGCCTGGTGGGGGTCTTCTGAGAGCCAGCCCCAGAGTCACCTGCCTCCGCTGTGGTCCGGGTCTGTCCCCTGCAGGGACCGCTCTTCCCCACTGAGGCTGGCCCCCCCGGTGGTCCCAGGGGTCTGTTCCCGGTCCCTCCCACTAGCCAGCCTCCCCCCACCCACCCCGTCCCAGGGCCAAAGAGTCAGGGAAGCGGGGAGTGGGGTTGGAGTTGAGGCGCCCCAGTGACTTCTCTTAGCGGGCTTTGTACAGTCATCAGAAAGACCGGGCCACCAGGCAACTGCTCCCTCGACTACACCAACTTCAGGCGGCCTCACGGAGGAGGCGGCTCAACCTGCCGCCTGCTGAGCCCAGGCCCTGCAGGGCTGGCAACGGAGGCGGCCTGTCAGACTGGCCTGTGTGGGGCGGCCACACACTTTCCCTGCCCCCGCTGCTTCCTTCAGGGGCTCAGAGAGGTGAAGTGACGTGCCTGAGGTCACACGGCAGCATGGGGATGGGGCCCTGGGGCCCCAGGGCCCCAGCCCCTGGCCCCATGCTGCCCGCGTCCCTCCTTGCCTCCCCACACAGCCCCATTCTTGCAGCTCTCCGCTGTCTCCAGCCCAGGCCTTTCTCCTGGGGGACCGCGGGACTGGGCGGGACTGCCCAGGCTGAGGGTTCAGGCGCCAGCCCCCCTCGGAGGCCCCACGGTGCTTGGACATGGTCAGAGACACGTGTGGCTGCCGGGAGGGGCCAGAGCTGTCCGGCCTGCTGGGCCCTTTGTGAGGCTCCCCACCTCTGACTGAGTGGCCCTTGCTGCTGACCCATCAGAGGAGGAAGCTTCCACGTGACCGCGCCTGCCCCCTGAGACCCTGGCTCCCTGTCCCTGGCCGCTGTCGTGACCTCTCTGTTGGAGGTGAGGGGGCTCAGGGTGCAGAGGGTGGGCTCCCCAAAGGCCCAGAATGAGGACATGTCCAGCCCCTCCCTGTTGTCGGTTGTTCTTCAAAGCTCCCCACCCCACCATGACTCCCTGCAGGGGACCCGGCCCAAGAGGCTATTCCTGTGTTGGGGCAGCCACCCTGGTGGGTGTGGGGACTGCCTGATTCCAGCACTTGGCCAAGTAAGGAAGCCCTGCTTCCCTCAGACCGCAGGGATGTGCCCGATGCCCACGTCACCCCTGGCTGGTGTCCCGGGACTGAGACCCTCTCGTCCGCTGCCCAAGTGGCCAAGGGACTTTCCCTCTCACCAACCCTCTCCTGAGCGGCCAGGCCACTGGGCTTGAGGGGTGGTCAAGCGTGGCTTTCTGTGGGGGTGTGGCCGGGTGTGGTCGCTGGGAGCGGGGCGTGCAGATAGAGGGCCCCCACGTCCACACGTCATCCAGCTGCAGGGGTGTCTTTGCAAGTGGAGCTTCAGCCCCGTTTCGTCAGGGGCCCCAGAATCGTGCCCTGATGTCCAGGCCACATGGGGGTTTGTCTGGAGGGAGGACCTACAGGGTTGCTTGTTTCATGGCTGTGCAGCCTGGTGTGTAACCTCCAGCATTTGGACGCAGGGTGCAGGGGTCTCTCTGTACTCTTGGTATGAAGAGGGTTCCAGTGGAAGTCTCCCCTGTGTCACCCCCAAAGGGCCGCTGTCTGGGCCTCTGCCTGGAGTCCAGGCTGGGGGGCCCTGTGGGAGGCAATGTTGAGGGCTGGGACTCTCCCTCAAGGGCATGGGAGCCTCTCCCGCTCAGAGAAGTCAGGCACACCCCCAGAGGCCACAGAGCCTGCCTACAGGTAAGGGAGTGGCAGGCGGGGCCTCCCCCCACCCGGCCAGCCTCATCTCTGCACAGACTCAGCTCTGGGGCCCAGTCTCTGACCGTTGTTGGTGTCCTCGAAGCATGCCCTCTGATTTATTAATCCTGTGTTGGAACGCTTCAAAGGCCGGTAGCTGCTGCGTCAGGACCAGACCCTACGGAAGGCTGATGTTCAGAAAACCATTTGGCTCCCATGAAAAATGCATAGCACTGTTGGGCGCCGCCATGAGGCCCGTGTTAGTCCCGCTGCTGTCGGGGCCAGTGCCCAGCCTGGCGCCGTGGTGGCCCTTGGAGACCCTGGCCTGGCCTGCCTGCAGGGATGGGGGGCGGTGGGGCACAGCACTGTTGGGACAAGGCGCTGGGCTCCAGTCCTGTGCTGGCCCCACAAACGGAGGCGGGCAGCTGGCACGGTGCTTGGGGCTCCCCACTGGGAGCCTTTAAAAAGGCTATGGGCAAAACGGACAAGGGAGCTTTCTAGGGCAGGGGTGCACTGTCCACCGTGGCAGCCACTGGCCACGTGCTGCTGCCAAGCTCTCAGAATGGGGGGACTCAGGAGCCCTGTGTTTTCGGGGGGCGTCACAGACACCTGCTTCTAAGTCCTGTGGCCCCGGGGGCTTCCACGGGGAGCTGGGGCTGCGACACAGCTGAGCCAATGAACTCCTCCTGCAGGTTGGGGGGCTCCTCCCTCAGGCTGGGCCCCACCTCACCCCCACCTCCAGCCCTGCTGCTGCAGGGCGTCTGAGCTTGTCCCTGCAGGAGGGGCTCTTCTGCAGGGGGTGCAGCATGGGAGGAGGTGCTCCCTGGGAGAGGGGCACTCCCTGGGAGGAGGTGCTCCTTGGAGCATGTCCAGGGCCTCTCCAAGGCCTCCCATCCACATGAAAGCCCCAGGGATGCAGACGGGGGTCAAGCCCAGCTTCTCAGCCCCTTTCCAGGGACCCTCGTCAGTGGTGAGGTTGGAGCCCAGGGGGGTCATTATGCACACATGTGCACACACACACTCACACATGCTCAAGCACACACACACACTCACACACGCTCACACACATACACTCACACATGCTCACATAGTCACATGCTCACACGCTCACACACACACTCAAGCACACACATGCACACACAAGCATACCCACACACATGCTCACAGACACACTTGCTCACAAACTCACACATGCTCACACATGTTCACACATTCACACACATGCTCACACGTGCTCACACTTTCACACACACACTCACACACGCTCAAGTTCTGTTCATGCCGTGTCCCTAGCAGCCCTCCGCCCTCTGGCTCCTGGGCCACCCTCCCCTCTTTGGGAACCGCGGCCTGGGCGTTGGGGCCCTCAGCTCTCAGCCCATCCCCCGGGGTGCAGCTAGGCATCCAGCTCGTGGTGAACCGGCTCTCTCTCCACATGTCCGCAGCCAGCTTCCTTCCCTGGGCTCAGCTTCTGACCCTCTGAGGGAAGCGGGACTTAAACACCGCAAGGAAAGTGCTCTCCTGCCCCTACCCCACCTACCCTCCCGACGGGGGCCTGTGAGTGTGGGACGGTGCTGATGAGTGCTTGTGGGCTGGGAGCAGGGTGCACGTTGAAAGGGGTCTGTGGACCGAGCCAGGCCGAGCAGAAAGCAGGCAGCTGCCTGCCTAGGGAGGGTCAAGAGGGGACGCTGAGTCATGGGCCATGGAGGGCAGGGGCAGGGCCAGGCACAGCCCCAGAGTCTACTCGCCCAGCCACCTCCCAGGGCAGTGGATGGCCTGCTCGGCCTGCCCTCAGTTCCTCCAGCCTCTGGGCAGCTCCCGTCCACCACACAGGGTCCAGGCAGGCTCGGGTGTGTGCCTGTGGGCTCTCACGGCCTCTGGGAGGTGCTCCAGGCCTGTCCTCCCCACTCCCTCCACCCAGCAGCCTCCCTAGGACATTTCTGGGCTCCTGTCTGAGGGCTGGGCAGGGTGCCCGCCATGGAGGGATGCGAGCTCCCCCCACCGTCAGCCGAATGCCTGGTGAGAGGGGCCTGCTCTCCACCTGCCCCCCTTCCTCCGAGCAAGGAGCCCCTATCTGGTTGCTGCTGGCTCTCGGGCTCCCGTGAGGGTGGCTGGGCGCTGTGGGCTGAGCACCGCATGCTCTGAGCAGAACTGTGTGCTCACCAGCCTCCCCGCTTCCCCGATGCCCGTCGCCCGGGCACTCTAGGGCTGGACAGCCATCTCCGCCGACCCCCTGCCTTGTCCTAAGAGCTGACAGCCCCCCAGGAGCAGAGAGAGGCCACACGGGCCCCTGACTTGGCACTCTGGCCAGATGTCTGCCTGACGCCCCCTGCCCGGTGCTCGTAGGCCCCACGCTGTCCTGGAGGAGGTCAGGGGCCGAGAGCCCCCCAGGCCTGTGCCCAGGGGCTGCCCCAGGTGAAGCGGGCACACGGAGCTGCTCGTCTGGAAGCCTCAGCCGAGCACAGTGGGACCCTGACCCCACCCTTGTGAGGTGGGCGGGGGGGGATGACTTCAAGGGGCTTTGCCCAGCAGAGTTCACGTCAGGCTTGTTGGCAGCAGGCGTTTATTCGGGAAAACTTGTGAATGCTTCCTGCACACACGGGGTGGGGGCTGTCCTTCCAGGGCTGCCCCCAATCCCACAGCGGGCCCAGGACTGCGACCTGGGGCTCCAGTTCAAAGAGGAGAAGCAAGCCAAACAGATTCTCTCTTTTAGGAATTTGCAAAAGGAAATATGGAAGGAATGTGCTGTCAGCAGAAGGAACAAGAGCAGAGCAATTGTGAAATATGAGGCTCCTGGGGGAGGTTGAGGACAGGCAGGGCCGGCAAGGCAGGACCAAGGCTTCGAGGAGGCTGAGGAAGACACAGCTCTCCAAGCGTGGCCCAGGGACCCCTGGGGTGCCGGAGGCTCTTCCAGGCGAGAGGTGCTGAGGATCAGTCCTCTCGAGGACGTGAGCTCCTCAGGGCCACTCGTGAGTGACGGCAAGATGGCGGTGCTGACAAGGACGCCGGTTCCCAAACAGGCAGGTGGCGGAGACCCCACATGGCTCTCTCAGCCGTGTGTTTTTTCTTTCTGGAAAACTGTTCTGAAACTTATATTATCAGGTAATGGTCTTATTGTTGTTATTTACAAATAAATGAGCATGAAAGCAGTTCTCAGTTTAAATTTCTGTTACAGAGAAGAATGAAATAAGAGCTACTCAAAAGTTTTTAAGAGTTAAAGAGGTTCTGAGCCCAGAGATTTGAGAATTGATGGTGTAAAGAGAAGCAAAGACCCACGAGGAGAAAGGATGCCCCTATCCTCTGGGTGGGAGAGGATCCCGCCCAGCCGCGGCTTCCTACGTGTCTCCGTGTGGCTGGAGTGTGCGTCTTTTCCTGCGGACCCCGTCTCACCCTCTCCTTTGCAGGTGGTGCAGGTCAGTCCATGGGGAAGTGGCAGGTGGACTCACAGGGTCCCGGGGAGGGCAGGGAGGCTAGGAGGACATTTCCCGGCTGGGGGAGAAAAGGAGAGAGATTTCCAGCGAAGCAGATCCTGGTGGGCAGGGAGCTGGCCACAGCCTGGCTGACTGACCCGGGGCGTGGGTGGGCTGATTTCACCAGCACGTCCACCCTGCCCTCTCTGGGCTGCCTGCAGCTTCTGCCTTTCGGGTTCTCCATCCTGCGGTTACAGTAATGGCAGACCCTTGGGGACACACATGGGGAAAAAGGCGTTTTTGAGGTGTGTGGGCCCAGCCTGCATTCCAAAATAGCTCCTGAGATGAGGGTCCCACTGCTGGCCCCGGCCAGGACACAGACCTGTCTGCGGCAAGGGCTGGGCCGAGGCGGTCAGGGCCGAGGACACCTGTTTGTGCCCACCAGGCTGGGTCACAGGGCAGTGGGCACTTGGACGTTTGCCAAGGCTGGTGTGGCCAGACCCATCAAAGAGGACTCCTTGACCCTCGGGAGGGAGGTCGCCCCTGGGAGCTCTGTGGGGTGCGTGGGTGGGGCCCGCAAGCCCAGGCCTCTGACGGGGCGTGTGAGACGGGAAGGGCCAGTGCCATGCGGGATGGCCGAGGGGCTGCGCCCGCCCCGGGAGGGAGTGTGCTTCGGTCACAGGGCCCCGACGCCGCAGGCCTGTGGGGGAACCGCGGTGGCAGGCCCCACGCACCTCTCGCAGAAAGGAAGTCAGAGACTCGTGCGAGCCCTGGGCCGGGCTCCCGAGCCACTGTGTGGAGGTCGCTTCCTGCCCCGCTGGGCCGCGTGCCTGGCCGGCAGCTCTCCCGCGTACTGTTGGCTGCCCCCGTGGGCCTGGGCTCAGGCTGCAGAGGGGCAGGCTTCCAGGCGGATGGAGCCAAAGGCTTCCTGGACAAACTGGAGTTGCCTCAGGCCAACTGGGACGGGATTCCCGCAGGACTCCCGCGCCGGCTCGCTGCTGCCTGCTGGCCACCGTGCCCGGGGCGGGGGCGCAGGAGGACGCTTGGTGCAGGGTCAGGACCAAGACACACCAGGGCCACGTGACATTTGCGGAGAGGGGTTGCTTGCTGTTTCCTCTCCTCTGAGATTGCCATCTCCCCAGGTCAGATAAAACCCAAATAAATGCCCAATGCTCAGTAAAATAATGAGCCACAGTAAACCCATGGCTTATTAACATAAACAGTATTTCCAAGAAAAAGTAACTCCTGTCATCAGCTCAGAGGGCCTCCTGCTGCCCAGGCATCATGGGAGGGCACAGGTGCCCCTGCTGGACACATACTCACACACACACACATACACATGACCACACGGACACACACACACACACATTCAGGGCACATAGACACACACACACGGGCACATGGACACACACACACATTCAGGGCACACAGACACACACGGGCACATGGACACACACACAGGCACACAGACACACACATACACATTCAGGGCACACAGACACATGCACACACAGGCACACACATGGAAACACACAGGCACACAGACACACACACACACATTCAGGGCACACAGACACACACGGGCACACACATGGACACACACACACGGGCACATGGACACACACACACACATTCAGGGCACATAGACACAGACACACACACACACATTCAGGGCACACAGACACAGACACACGCACACACATGGATACGCACACACACGGGCACATGGACACACACACACGGGCACACACACACACGGGCACATGGACACACACACAGGCACACACACACACGGGCATATACACACACACAGACACACACACATGGACACATGGACATACGCACACACACGGGCACACACATGGACACACACACACGGGCACACACACACACACGGGCGCACACACACACACTCACACATGGCACACGGACAAACACACACATGGGCACATGGACACACACACACACACACACATTCAGGGCACATAGACACACACACGGACACACACACCTGACTCAGGGTTACAGCATGACCCGTGCCCGCCCGACCGGTCTTGACGTCTGTAATCTGGGCACCAGACTGTGTGTGTCCATCCCGACCACCAACCTCCTTGAGGCCGTCACGATGAATTCTAGGTGCATTTTATCTGACTCACACCAGTCATCATGCCTGGAAATTCTGAATCTGGACGATAAACACTGGCTCCAGAGGATACCGGGGGAAGGGCAGGGGCTGAGTGGGCGTGCCCCCCTCTCTTTTAGCCCCCAGCCCTCCAGGACACCCCCTCACCCTCTAGACAATGCCCTGAGAATCCCAAACCAGAGCCTCTCAAGGATTAAATCAGGCCCTGGAGGTGAGGAAAAGGGGCCCCTCCTGTTCTGGCTGAGGCCGAGAGGAGAACCCAGCCACGGCCTGCACGCCGCCTCCCGGGGATGCGGGGTCCTCACTAAGGGCCCCCTGCCCCCCAACACCCGCCGCTAGGTGGGCCGACAGTGTCAAGGCAGCAGGAGGGACTGTGAGCTGGGGGCTGGGGCTAATCCCAGATCACCGCCCTGGGGCCAGGCGGGCGGCCCTGGGGGATAGCGCGGTCTCCTCTCCTTTGTGCTGAGCACCGCCCCACCCCCCCACCAATCCTGAGAGCGCCTTGCTGAGGCCCTCAGAGGCCCCCGTGCACTCCAGGTCCTGGGAACGCTGGGCCCGAGTGGGCAGGAAACACGATCGGGCCCTAATAGTCTGTGGGGATTAGCGGGGCCCAGGCAGCCCCTTCTCCAGGTGAGCTCTCTGCTGCCCTGCCGGGACCACCCTCCCCAGAGCGGGGCCTCCTGTGAGCCTGGATTAGTCTGGGAGAACAGGTTCGTCTCCGGGGCCGTGAAAGGCCCGCGAGCCCCGTGCAGTGCACAGGTGCGCGGACTGCAGGCAGGGAGGGGAGGGCAGCGGCAGTCCAGGTTCGGGGATGGCTCCCTGCCCCCGGCCCCACGTGGGCCTGAGCGGGGCCTGGGCTTCCCCTGGGCCGGGCTCACCTGTGCTCACCCAAGCCCCCGCCTCCCCACCGGGGGGCCCGGACCTGCACCGCCCCCGCAGCCAAGGCCCGAGCCCCCGCCCGCTTGCTGAGCCCCGCTCGCTGCCCCAGCCCCTCTCTCCCAGACGCCGCTCCCCCTCCTCCCTGCGTCCTGAGCCCCCTGCACCCTCTGCACCAGCAGTGTGTTCTGCTTTCCAGAGACGAAAGGTCGCCTCCAGCTCCTGGATTCTAATGGCCTGTGTGTTAACGCTGGGCGACAAAGCATCTCTCTCTTAGTTGTGTGTCTGTTCTATTGTCTGTCTGTCTATCACCATTTATCATCTAGTCTTGTTTAATGACAGTTGGGGCCCTTTGCAGGGGATTCAGTTTATAGGATGAGGGAGAAAGAGAAACTCTGTCTTTGAATAAGTTTTAATTGTAGTTATAAAACACAGTTAATCTCTACCACCTTAACCTTTTTTTAAAAAAAAGACTTTATCTGTTTATTTCTGGCTGCACTGGGTCTTTGTTGCTGCGCGTGGGCCTCAGCTGCGGGGACGGGGGCCACTCTGTTGCTGCTGTGTGTGGGCGCTCAGGATTGTAGCACACGGGCTTCCGGGTAACGTGGGTCTTCCTGGGCCAGGGATCAAACCTGTGTTCCCTGCATTGGCAGGCAGATTCTTAACCCCTGGCCCACCAGGGAAGTCCCTCACCCTAACTGTTTTTAAGGTCAGATCGGGGGCATCAGGCACATCCACACTGCTGTGTACCCACTGCCAGAAACTTCTCGTCTTCCCAGCCCAAGACTCCGTGCTGTTAAGTCCTACCTCCCCACCTTCCCTAGGCCCTGACCCCCACCCCCATCTTCTGTCCGTGTGAATCCACTGCTCCAGTAACCTCATAGGATCACGCAGCTTTTGTCCATGTCGGGCTCAGCTCAGCGAGCATCAGGTCCGCAAGGTTCACCCAAGCTGTAGCAGGTGTCAAGGCTTCCTTTCTGAGCCTGAGTGATACCCCGTTGTGTGACTGGGCCACATTGTGTTCTTCTATCATCCATTTTGGGACACTTGGGTTACTTCCACCTTTTTTAAATACAGTAAAAATTTGATTTATTCTTTTTCTGTTGTTTTTTTGAATTTTTTGGCTGCACCTTGCAGCATGTGGGATCTTAGTTTCCAGACCAGGGACTGAACCTGCACCCCCTGCAGAGGAAGCACGGAATCTTAACCCCACCGCTAGACCTCCCGCCAAGGAAGTCCCTGCTTCCTCCTTTTACTTGCTGTCAATCACGCTGCTATGAACATGGGTGTGAAAATGTCACTTTTGAGATCCTGTTTTTAATTCTTTTGGATTTACAGCCAGGAGTGTGATTACTGGATCATGGGGTGGTTCTATTTTTAATTTTTGAGGAAACTTATACCATTTTCCAAAGCAGCTGCACTATTTTGTATTCCCGTTAACAGTGCACAAAGTTCCAATTTCTCCTCATTCTTGCCCAAACTGGTTATTTTCCCCCACCCCCTTTTTTGATCATGGCCGTCCTTATCTCACAGGTTTTGATGTGTTTTTCTGTGAGGATCAGTGATGTTGACCATCTTTTCATGTGCTTGTGGGCCATTTGCCTATCATCTTTGGAGAAACATCTATTCAAATCTGTTGCCCACTGTTTTTTTTTTTTTTAAATCAGTTTGTTTGATTTTTTTGTTGAGGTGTAGGAGTTTCTATAAATTCTGGTTATTACCCCACATAAGATATACAATTGCAGATGTTTTCCCCATTCTGTGCAGTTTTCATTATTCGCTGTGCAGGATTTAAAAGGTTTGATGTAGCCATTGGTTGGTTTTTGTTTTTGCTGCCTGTGCTGTTTGGTATGAGAATCTCTCTGTAACTGACTCTTGCTGAGGATGGCTCAGGCTCCTTTCCTCCTTGAGGGAGCTTCTTAGTATCAGACACTTAATTAGTTGGCACATTAGTTGTTTCCAAAATACCATTCTTTTTCTTATTTTGATCTTTGGGAAACCTTGATATTCGAAGCAGGCCTTTGCTGCTTGCTCTTATGAAGACCCTTTGGGGAGAACGTTTGGTATTTCCAGAGGGAGGTAGGTGCCAGATTTTCTTAGGGAAGAGGGGTCAGGCCCACGGACAGCCATGTGAAAGCTAACATCCCCTCCGACCGTTGGGCGGGCAGGTTGGGTGAGTACCAGGGTGGTCTGGAGGTGGGAGGGAGAGTGGGGGAGGGCAGCTCAAAGCCCAGGGGGTTGCAGGGTGGGGGGCTTGGCTGTGGGCCCAGCTGCCCCGACACCCCCCGCCCTGGAACTGCAGGCCTGAGTCTGTCAAAACACCAGCTGGTGTCCACCCGCGCACCTCCCCTCCTGCTGGGATCCAGAAACTCAGACAGCTGGTTCCAGTCCCACCTTGGGTCCTGGCGCTCCCCAGACCCTGAGCAAGGGGGGTGCTCGGACTTTAAAAGAAGCCTGAGTCCGCCTTCATGAAGGGGCAGGCGCAGACAGGGGGCCAGATGCTGGGGCGGCCCCCTCTGTGGGGGGCTGTGTAGTTCAGACGAAACGAGGGGAGGTGGGAGCCGACCTGGGCGTCCCCCAGACGCACCCCATCCCTGGGCGGGCGCTCACCCGCACACCAAGGGGGCCCAGGTAGGTGGCCGGCCGGATCGGAGGTCCTGGGCTGGAGACTAGAGGTGTGACCATGAGAGTGGGGAGGTCATGGACGTAAATGCTTCCTACTTTAGAGGTGAGATCAGCTCTTTAAATTCAGTAAATTCTTTGCCAGATACCACCAGCGCATGAAGAGTGCACACATCCTAAGTGCACAGGTCCTTCTTTTTTCTTTCTTTCCCTTTTTGTTTTCCCAAACAAAATAAGCCCACATGAGGAGCCAGCACCAGATCAAGAAACTTGACCCGCACCCAGAAGTCCCTCTGGATCATTTCTTCCAGAAAAGTGTGCGTCAACTTGTAAGACTCCCCACACCGCAGCGCAGGGGAGTGAATGGAGCTGAGTTAGCAGAGCAGAGATGTGGAGGAGACGGAGGTGACTGGAGTTCTCAGGACATAGAATTGCATGGAGAGAAAACTCCAGAAGTTTTCAGAGTCCTTGAGAATTCAAGAGATTGTTGCATGTGAGAAAACTACCCAAAGCAAAGAAAAGAATAACCTAGTCAAAAATGGAGCCTGTTTTTACCACCTGGAATGTCTTGGGATTCATAGCATGGGGTGGGTAGTACTCAGAGGTCTAGCCTCAAGAGTGGAAAATATTACCAGCAAGGTAAGTTTTACAATGTCTGGCATCCAGCAAAAAATTAGCAGTCATGCAAAGAAGAAGGAAACTATGACTCATAACAGGCAGCAAAATCAATCAATTGAAAGTGACAAAGAACTAACATGGGTGTTAGAATTAGCAGGTGACATCAATATAGTTATTTGCACTTTATTCCATCTGCACAAAAAGTTAAATAGAGACATAGAAAGTAAAGAAAAAGACCGAAATCAAACTTTTTGGAATGAAAAGCTACAGTATTTAAGATGAGAAATTATATGGAGAAAAAAATTTAATGGCAGATTAGACATTATAGAAGAAAAGATTAGTGCATTTGAAGACATATCAATAGAAACTATCCAAAAATTAAATACATAGAGGAAAAAAATGAATGAAACAACTGAGCTTTGGGACAACATATATATGACCCAACATGTGTATCATTGGAATCCCTAAATGAGAAGAGAAAGTAGAAAGAGGACAGAAAAAAGATTTGAAGAAATGAGGGGTGAAAAGCCTCCAAGTTTGATGAAAAATATAAATCCACAGATCCAAGACTCTGAATGAGTCACAAGCATAAGATATGAGGAAGACCACACCAAAGCATGCTATAAATTGCTCAAAACTAGTGCTAAATGGAAAATCAGAGATTGCGTTGTGCAGAGACATGTGATAGCAGACTTTCATTTGAACCAGTGAAGCTTGAAGACAGAAGAACAGCACCTCTAATTTGATATAAAATTTCTGTAAACTTTGAATTCTATACCCAGAGTAAAAAAATCTTGTTGTCAAAAAGGCAAAATAAAGACCATCCAGATATAATGAAAGAATTGATCTCCAGTAGACTTGTACTATAAGAAATAGGAAAGCAAGACATGCAGGCGGAAGGAAACTAATATCAGATATAAACATGGATCTACACAAAATAAATGAAGAGGATTGGAAATGGTTAACACCAGGGATAAGTCTGTAAGCCTGATTGCTGTTCAAATCTCCTTACAAGCAATTGAGTTTGGGGAGTGGCGGAGTGAAGAGTTTAGGAAACTTTTCCCCAGACAAATATCTCTATTAAGCTGGTCCAATTAGCAAAGACAATCATTCAGAATTTCTGGAGACTGACCAAAGGGAGCCACTCACTCCACAATATCCCCAGAACTTGGCAAGTGGAGTGAGGCTGAGACTCGAGCTGAGGGTCACTCCCGACCCAGGGATCTGAGCAACAGGAGAGCCATTGCCTCCAGCTTTCTGAGACAAGCAGCTTCCATGTGGACCCAGCAGACCCACCTCCCAAGAAGGAGCCTCAGAGAGCTCTACCCAGTGGTGGCTGCTCTGCAGGGCAGATCCAGGCAGAGGCAGGTGAAGAGTGCAGAAATTCTCTCCTTGAGCTCCGTGCCACTGGAGGGCTGTCCCGGGGGATCAGCAGCTGTGGGTCAGCTCCCAAGGTCCTGGTGAGGGTGGTTGAGGACGGGTGACCCAGGTGTGTTCAGACCAGGGCGCGTTGGCGCAGCCCAGCCTGTTGGCCTCTGAGCCGCTGGCGGTCAGGACCGGGTAATGGACACACCTTTACTGCCCCTGCCTTCCCGAAGCTCTTCATGGCGGTGAGCTGGGTGGGGTGGCTAGTGAAGTGTGGGCCCTTACATCAGCAGGTCCTGCACCATAGCACAGAACTTCTGCTCAGGGGAAGGTCAGAGCAAGCTCTGAAGACTGCCAACAGCTTTCCCTTGCCGGGAGGCCTGACCTTATTTGGATTGGACTACAGAGCAGTTTTTTCATGCTGTTCGAACAAAGCTAGTGGAGGTGATGGAATTCCAGTTGAGCTATTTCAAATCCTGAAAGATGATGCTGTGAAAGTGCTGCACTCAATATGCCAGCAAATTTGGAAAACTCAGCAGTGGCCACAGGACTGGAAAAGGTCAGTTTTCATTCCAATCCCAAAGAAAGGCAGTTCCAAAGAATGCTCAAACTACCGCACAATTGCACTCATCTCACACGCTAGTAAAGTAATGCTCAAAATTCTCCAAGCCAGGATTCAGCAATACATGAACCGTGAACTTCCAGATGTTCAAGCTGGTTTTAGAAAAGGCAGAGGAACCAGAGATCAAATTACCAACATCCGCTGGATCATTGAAAAAGCAAGAAAGTTCCAGAAAAACATCTATTTCTGCTTTATTGACTATGCCAAAGCCTTTGACTGTGTAGATCACAATAAACTGTGGAAAATTCTGAAAGAGATGGCCATACCAGACCACCTGACCTGCCTCTTGAGAAACCTATGTGCAGGTCAGGAAGCAACAGTTAGAACTGGACATGGAACAATAGACTGGTTCCAAATAGGAAAAGGAGTATGTCAAGGCTGTATATTGTCACCCTGCTTATTTAACTTATATGCAGAGTACATCATGAGAAATGCTGGGCTGGAAGAAGCACAAGCTGGAATCAAGATTGCTGGGAGAAATATCAATAACCTCAGATGTGCAGATGACACCACCCTTATGGCAGAAAGTGAAGAGGAACCAAAAAGCCTCTTGATGAAAATGAAAGAAGAGAGTGAAAAAGTTGGCTTAAAGCTCAACATTCAGAAAACTAAGATCATGGCATCTGGTCCCATCACTTCATGGGAAATAGATGGGGAAACAGTGGAAACAGTGTCAGACTTTATTTTTTGGGGCTCCAAAATCACTGCAGATGGTGATTGCTGCCATGAAATTAAAAGACGCTTACTCCTTGGAAGGAAATTTATGACTAACCTAGATAGCGTATTAAAAAGCAGAGACTTTACTTTGCCAACAAAGGTCTGTCTGGTCAAGGCTATGGTTTTTCCAGTGGTCATGTATGGATGTGAGAGTTGGACTGTGAAGAAAGCTGAGCACCGAAAAATTGATGCTTTTGAACTGTGGTGTTGGAGAAGACTCTTGAGAGTTCCTTGGACTACAAGGAGATCCAAACAGTCCATCCTAAAGGAGATCAGTCCTAGGTGTTCATTGGAAGGACTGACGCTGAAGCTGAAAGTCCAGTACTTTGGCCACCTCATGTGAAGTGTTGACTCATTGGAAAAGACCCTGATGCTGGGAGGGATTGGGGGCAGGAGGAGAAGGGCACAACAGAGGATGAGATGGCTGGATGGCATCACCGACTCGATGGACATGAGTTTGAGTAAACTCCGGGAGTTGGTGATGGACAGATGGACAGGGAGGCCTGGCGTGCTGCAATTCATGGGGTCGCAAAGAGTCGGACACGACTGAGCGACTGAACTGAACTGAACTGATAGAGCAGTTTATGCTCCAGGACGTCACTGAAAACAATAGAGTAATCAGCTAGCAGCAGATTGGTGTGGTACCAACAGAGGCAGACAAGCCAGAAATGTAATGGGCAGATTATGGAAAAATATAATCAGAGAGCTCCTGGCTGAAACCTGAGTCATCCTTGGTGGTCTTCTAGGCTGTGAGCAAGCTGAATCTGCACCCTGTGCAGTGACAGAGAGGAGACTGTCCTGGAGGAAGCCTAGATATTGTACTTAGCAATATCTAAGACGTTCAGGAAACTACCACAAACACGTTCAAAGAAGTAAAGGAAACCATGTTGAAGGACTTAAAGGAAGGCATGGTGATAATGACTTACAAAATACAGACTATCAGAGAAGGTAGAAATATCAGAAAGAACCAACTGAAGTTGCAAGTCGAAAGTATGATAACCAAAGTGAATAATTCACCAGACAGGCCCCACAGCAGATCTGAGCTGGCAGAAGAAAGAGTCAGTGAACTCAAAGACAGATGAATACCAATTGTGTAACCCGAATAAAAGAAAAAAAAAGCAATGAGAAAAATGAACACAGCCACGGAGGAATGTGGGGCACCATTCAGCAAACAGCACATGCGGAGCAGGAGTACTAGGAGAGAAGGAAACTATTGGAAGAAACAATGGCTGAAAACTTCCTGAAGTTGATAAATAACAGTGAGGATCCGAGAAGGATAAATACAGAGAGATCCATTGGGCGTGCACTTCAGATTCCACGACACAGGCAAGGTGAAAGAGAAAGGGCAAAGGTACAGAGCAGACAGCAGTCTCGAGGAAGCTGGGGCTTCTGTGGATTAGCCCAGTTGGAGAGAAAGGAGCCAGAAGGAGAAGCTTCTTATCACATGCTTCCATTTGTATAGACCCTAGGAAATGTGGACTAATGTAGGGTGATAGCCTATCTGTGAGTTTATTGTGGGGGTGGTTTCACAACTATGTTTATGTACAAACAGTATACATACACAGAGGTCAGTTACCAGTTTTACACTTAAAGTATGTGCAGTTCGTTGTATGAAAACGATACCTCAGTAAATTTGGTTTTTGAAAGTGAATCAATACGTAAAACTCATCACTTCTTAATTAGTTCACATTTTGCTCCCCAGGCAGACAGGAAATATTTAGGCTTTCGGGCTGTATGACTGACAAGGCTGTGTTCCCGTCAAAGTTTATTTGACAAAATAGGTGTAAATCTGTTGACCTTGGGGCTATGATTTGCAAACCCGTTCCTGATTGGGAGAAGGAAATGGCCACCCACTCCAGTCTTCTTGCCTGGAGAAGCCCATGGACAGAGGAGCCTGGCGGGCTACAGTGCACGGGGTCGTGAACGTTGGACACGACCTAGTGACTGGAGCAGCACGTGATCTGGAGGTCACCTAACCTGGCCTTCTGGACGGGGCGGGAGCATCTGCTGCTGACCCTGACCTTGGAGGTTCGCGGCTGGACCCCTGCCTGTCGGCCCAGGAGCATTCACAGCTTAGAGAGCAGACTTCTCAGGCCTTGGCGTCTCCCTAGGCTGGGTCGAGAAGTGGCTCTGGGATGGGGCTCACACCTTTACTCACACCTTCACTGCCTCTGCCTTCCCGGCCAGGTGGGCCTGGCCGGCCAGCGTGGCCTCAGGGTCTAGTCCGGATGGGAAACAAGTGGCCAGGTCTCAGTCGGGCTGCGGGGGGCCTTTGCCCCAAGGCCCTTGGCTCACAGGGCGCTTCGGCGCCCGTGGCCCCCCCTCACTCGTTTGTCCCAGGGTAGGTGCCCATGGCCCCACCTCACTCCTCTGCCCCTCGGGTACGTGCCCTGTGCCCTCATGTGGCATCCTGGGCTATCAGGCCCTGCCCCCGCCACGAGGCCACCGTCGAGGCCGAGGGATTGGACAGCGAGGCTTGGGCTTGAGTCCTTTCTCTCCTGCCAGAGTGGCCCCGAGTAGCCGCTGATGGTCTCTGAGCCTCAGGTTTTCCCGCTGCACAGACAGTGCGCTCTGTGGCCTGAGAGGCTCCGCAGGACAGAGGGCTAGGGCCGCCCCCCAGCCCCTGGGGAGGCTGACGCTGAGGTCCGGATGCTGTGTCAGGGCTGGCAGCTTCCTGGGGACCTGCCTACGAAGGCCACATGGGCCAGCCCTCCTCCTGCCCCCACCCCTGGAATGAAGGCGGGGCACTGGGGGCCCCCAGACGCCCAGCCAAGGGGTCCAGGCGGCACACTTGCTGTGAAGGCAGTGCCTGCGGCAAACAGGTGGGGAGGCGGGGGCCACCCCTCCCACCACCGCCCAGCCCACCCTCGGGGCCTGGGGCCCTCCCCACCTGCCACTGGAGGCCACGCGGCTCTGCAGGAAGAAGTGGCCTGGGGGTGGGTCAGTCCCGGCAGGGGGGCCCGGGCCCTGTGGGGTGCAGCCTGGGGGCCCCAGGTCCCGGGGCCACAGCCCAGGAAGGTGCAGGGCACGGGGTGGGCCGCCCAGCCCCCAGGAGCCAGCCTCCATCGAGGCCCCTGGCGGGGATGCACCATGTCTCTCTCTCTCTCTCTCTCACACACACACACACACACACACACACACACACACACACACACGCACACACACACACGTGTGCATGCATTCCACTGCAGTGAGTGCACACCTGGGCTTCCCGAGGGGAGGATCTGTCCTTACTTGCGGTGGCAGCTAGAAGTCCCCATGGACTCTAGTCTGGTCCTGAGCCGCCTGTGGCCTGAGCCCCCACCGGGGCCGGGTGTGACCCAGCCTAGAGACAGGCCACCTGGTGAAGGGCCAGACCCACCACGCTCCCTCAGGATGGGGGTGTGGGGAGCCCTGCTCTGGCCCATCGTTCCCCAGTGCCCTAAACTCTGTGTTCCCTGCTGGACACCCTCTTGGCTGGGGTTCCACCTCGGTGGGCTCTCCCCCTGGCCTGACACTCCTCTGCACCCCACCCTGCACCCTCCTCACCCCACTGCTGGCAGTGGGTCCTCGCTGTCCACAGATATAGTGCTCAGAGCCGGTGTCCGGTTCCTGCTGGCTCCAGGCTGAGCGCCCGGCACCGCCCGCAGGCTTTCTGGACTCCAGGTCCTGAGCTGCTGGCAGGCTCCTGCTTACCAGCGTGTTTGTTGTTTCCATGTGGTCCCCTCCTCCAGGAAGCCCTCCAGAGACCCTCCATGGAAAATGACCTGGCCCTCACTCCCTTGCAGGACAGATGTCTCCTGCTGAGTCCTGATTCAAAGCTGGCCCCAGCCAACGATGGGGGGGGGGGGTGAGGGATGGGGGTGCATGCCACGTGACTCAGAGCCAGCCACAGGCCCCCAGAGCAGCAGCGGCCAGGCCTCCCCAGCCCTCTCTCTGCCAGCTGGGACAGGCGCTCAGACCTTGGCCTTGCCACAGAATTCTATCTTTAACTCCTGGACAGCCAATTCTTCTCTATTTTGAGAGAAAAAAATTCCACTCTGGAGTCTGGTTCAAAAAGTCCTTGTCCAGTTAGGCCAGTTCCCTAGAGAAACCACTGGCCTTTGCCATGCTCTTGGGGGAGCAGGGGGGGCGATGGAGAGGAGGAGACGATGAGGGAGAAGAAGATGGGGAGGGGGCTGGAGGGGGAGGGGGTGAAGTCGGGGGAGGGGGAGGGAGAGGGGGAGGGAAGGGGCAGGAGGGGAGGGGGATGAGGAGGGGGGAGGGACAGGAGGGGGAGGGGATGAGGAGGGGGAGGAGAGGGGCAGGAGGGGAGGGGGACGAGGAGTGGGGAGGAGATGAGGAGGGAGAGGGAAAGGACGGGGGAGGGGGCAGGTGGGCAGAGCTGGAGCAGCTGGTCCCAGGTGCCTCCTTGGGGCTGACTGCGGGGCTGATGCGTAGGTGACCCTGGTGGGCCCCCCACCCTTGCTCCAGCCGCAGGAAGCTCCCACCATGCCTCGTCTTGACCTTCTGCCCCTCGCAGTGTGGCCGCATCTGGCTCGGGCCCCCAGCACGGTCTGTGCTGTAGTAAAGCCCACGACGCATGTGCGCCTCCTGGGTGCTGGGCTGTTTCTGGTGTGACAGGCACACGCCTGGACACGTGTATGTGCACCCCTGCACATGCATCTGTGGGAACCTGTCTCCCCGGGGCCCCAGCCCGCGCCCTCACCCGACGGCCGGAGCGCACATTGTCTGAGTCAGCAGCGATGTCCGCCGCCATCTGCATTTGCTGTGACCATCTGTGGGCACAGAGTCGTCTCGCTGGGCTTTCTGAGAGATTTTTAAAAAATTGACAGACTTCATTTTTTTAGAGCAGCTTTAAGTCGACAGGAATCTGAGCAGAAAGAACAGGGGCCCCTATAAACCCCCACCAGACACACGCTGTCCCCAGATGTCACTCTCATCCTGCATGCATGCTCACCGTCGAGCCAACATCGCTTTGCTCTCACCGATGGCCGCTTGCGGTCACCTTCAATCCTCACTTGGTGTCTTACGTTTCTGGTGCTCAGACGAGTTCACCCTTTGTGCACTGACTTCACTGCCCTAAGGACCACCCCTCAGGGCCTTCAGCTGCTTCCGACCTCGCTGCCGTCTCTGTGGTTTCCCTCCTGCAGGACTTCTCTCAGAAACGCCGATCAGACCACGGCACTCCCCACGGCCCAGCAGCTGTGCGTCTGTGCGCCGGGCGTCCTGAGTCTATCACCAAGGTTGCAGGGCAGCCAAGGAGAGACTGTCTCTGCTCCAGGAGATTCAGGAGCCGGGGTGGGGGGTGGCGGTGGCTGCAGCCGTGAAACCCACAGACAGCGGCTGAGCAACGCGGCCCCAGACACGCTGGTGTCGAGGACAGAGGTGCTCCGGGGGCTCCTGAGGAGGGGAGGGGGAGCAGGGCTTTCTGGGCAAAGCCGGGTGGACGGGGCGTCGGCAAGCCCGCAGAGACAGAAGGTCAGCACGGTGGCCCCGCGGGGCTCTGAGAGGCAGCGGGCCACAGACGGGGCAGAGCCGAAGGCTGGGGCTGCAGCGCTTGTCTTCCCTGCCTGGAACCCGGCGCCTGTGTCCCTGCGGGGACCATCTCCCCCGCCTCATGCCCGTCCTCCAGGACGGCAGGGCCACGTCCGTGCCTGGGCCGCTGCGGTGCGCCAAGGTCAGGCGGCTGCCCTCCTGTATCAGCGTGCAAGGGGTGTCTGCAGGCCAGGAAGGTGCCGGGCTGGCTGTGGGAGGCGACTGCAGGTAGCGTCTTGGGACCTGCGCCACTGAGCCTCCCCAGCTGAGAAACCAGCACGCCAGTGAAGGGACCTGGGCCTCAGCTCCAAGTCACCCGGCACGGCTGCTGCGTGACACACACCCAAGCCAGCAGCTCCGACTCCCTTTCTGCCGCACGAGATCCTTGCCGGGCCCTGGCGGCCTCGGCTCCAGCCTCCTGGTGGGGGTCACTCTTAAATGGGGGTCTGAGATGAGGGTCTCAAAGGGGCAGAGGACCCATCTGAGCCCTAGGGCCCTTTTTGTTCCCTCCAAACAGTGGGACCAGGCCGCTGGGAGGGGCTTGTGGTGGACAAGCTGTCGCCTTCTGGGTGACACGGAGGTGAAGGATTCAAAGTCCCCTCTCTGCAGCCAGGGGTCTTGAGAGAGGGAGGCCCCAGCAACAACACCGTCCATTTCTGATGCCCGCCTTGGTCTCCGTCCGCTCCTCACGGAGACGGGGGAGGTGGGCAAAGGCCCTTGGAGGGAGGCTGGCTGAGAGGGGAAGATGGTCCCCGGAAAGCCGGGGCTGCAGCCCCTCGTCCCACCTCCAGGCCTGAGGCTTTCTGGACATCGGCTCTGGGTGCCGAGCCGGGCTGAGACCCTGCAGTTTCTGGGTCCTCACGGGCCAGATGAGGGCGGCCCCGTGCGGAGTGGCAGGGCCCGACGGCACCCTCAGGCAGACTCACCAGGGCCCCTGGAGGTCAGGTGAGTGTCCCCCGTCTCCCCCTGCACCCCCGTCTCTACGCTCTGCCCCTCCCCCCAGCTCTGTGTCATGCAGACCCTCCGGCTGCCCTCCTGAGTCCCCCCGCATTGTGGGCATCGGGCTCTTGGCTTGAAGGTGGGAGGGCAGTGGGGAGGGGATGAGCCCCAAGGCTCCTCTTCCATCGTCCAGAACCAACCCATCCACATGATGTGCTCAAAGCTGAGGCTGCAGGACACTTGCCCCCACCTCCAGGCCCAGCCGTCTGGAGGCCTCAGGCCCAGATGCCCATGGGAAAGGAAGTCAGTGGCTGCAGGGGCCATTTGAGGCCAGCGTGGGAGAGGCTGGCACCCGAAGGCCTTAATTACTGTCGGCGCGGCACCTCCAGCATACCTGGAAGAAGAGCTGCAGACAGCTCATCCCGTGCTGCTCGTGGGGTATTGTCACAGGGCACCGCATCCTGTCCCCCCCTCACCCCAATTACTGAGACACGGTGCTTGTGTGAGCGAGGGGCTCCCTGCTCAGAGGAGCCAGTGGGCTGGGACAGGCCAGCGGGCAGAGGACAGCCACAGCCCTGTGATGCGACTTCCCCGCCATCTGCGTGCCCGCAGACGGTCAGATGCCCCAGCTGCCAGGAGCCCACCCCTCTGCTTCCCGGCCAGGGCCCCCCGGTTCCCATCACGGGGTCCGAGTGCTCCCGGGAGGACCCCTGGGGCAGGCTCAGCCCCGGCTCCAGCATCGGGAGTGGGGAGCCAAGTGAGGAGAAGTGGGGGACCACCTGGGTCCCTCCAGGGCCCAGGGCTGTGCAGACCACAGGGAACAGAGTGTGGGTCCCTCCTGAGTCAGCATGGGCCTGCAGATGCGTGCCTCTCAGCACATCGATCAGCTTCCTCTCCTGCAAATCCGGAGTGTTTCCCTCCTGGGATACGTTTATCTTAAATGTCCTGGATGACACCTGAGCATAGTAGGTGCTCAAAAATGAGGACTGCTTGTTTGTTTACTAACTAGAAGTAGATAGTATTTCCTGGTGTGTGGGGTCATCTCCGACCTTGAGAAAAAATCCTATCTCGTTTTCCAGCTGAAGAAATCCACCCCATCTCCGGTCTACCTGAGGTTTCTGTTATGAATGGTGTGGCATTTGGTCAAAGGCATTTTCTGCACCGATTGATATCATGACAGCATGTTTCTTTTTCACCTTGTTGATGGAGTGAATTACATTCTAGGTTTTTCTACATTGAATAGACTTGCAAACTTGGAATAGATCCCACTGGGTTTTGGTGTCTAAATCTTTTTACACATTGTTGGATTCAATTTGCTTTTATTTTATGGAGGATTTTTGGACCTAAGTTCATGAGAGACATTGGTCAGTGGTGGTTTTTGTTTGTTTTTCATATAGTTTTCATCTTGTTTTGCTATCAGGATCATGCCAGCTTCATGGAGTGGGCTGGGAAGTGTTCCTGCCTATGTTCTGGAAGAAATTGCATAAAATGAGTGTGGCTCCTTCTGCAAATTTTTGGTAGAATTCTCCAGCGAAACCAGTGGATCTGGGAGATTCGTTTTTTTACAAAAAATTCTAAATTATCAACACAATTTCTTCTCTGGTTATAGGACCATTCAAATTATCTGTTTCATCCCAGTTGAGTTTTGATGATTTGTATTTTTTAAAGAGTTTTGTCCTTTTTACCTCCACTGCAGAACTGAGGAGCATGCAGTCATTTGTGGTGTTGCCTTATTGTCCTTTCAATGGCACTGACTCTGGGGGCAGAGCTGTTTTTCCCTTCAGGTCTGGAACTCCACTCAAGCTGTGCCTGACCCAGGAAAGAGCCAACGCAAGGACACCCATTCAGGGGTGGCCTGGGGACCTATGACCTGTGCAATCAGGCCTCCAGGGGCTCGGGACAATGGGAAGAGGTCTCTGTCATGGACTTGGACGCAGAAACTGGAAGGATTGCCAGGGCCTTGTTTAAGGCCGAGACTCCAGCAGCAGAAGCCACGGGAGCAGAGGTGCTGAGAGGCCGGGCCCTCAGGGAGGCCCGAGGGTCCTCAGGCAAGGCGGCCCTCTGAGCACCCCCGGAGGCCAGCCTCGGGTCCCCCTCCCCACTTCCACACGTCATTGGGAGAGGGTCCCTGATGGCCAGTGAGTGTCACAGAGACTGCCACAAACTCTACAGGGCTGACCAGAGCCTGGCAGGAGAGACACAGAACGGAACCAGGTTCGTGGGCACAGGGGTAGGGCCGGCCCCCAGGGCGACTCATAGGCGTCCGCTGCCAAGCGGAAGGGTGCTGAGCTGACTCTTCTTCCCGCAGCCCGGCCTGTCTGACCATGGCCTCGCCTCTGCAGGCCTCGGTGCTGGCCCCAGTGCTGAGGGGGTCACAGCTGTCCTTACCAGGGCTGCCTCCAGTCCCAGAGTACCAGTGTTGTCGTCATCAGTGGAAGACGGCGTGCTTGACACGGAGCCCTCTCCGCAAAGCCTGGCTCTGTGTCTCATGGAGCCTCTGGTCCCATGCACACAGACGGACACACAGTCTCCAGCCAGGCCTGTCTCGATATTTTCTGAAGTTCTGCTGAACCAAGTCATCCATGTACCCACCTTCTGCCCATCTGTCCTCCCACCCTCTACCCACCCACCCATGTCCCAACCTCCACGCACCCTCCATGCGCCCATCACCCATCCATCCATCCATCCATCGTCACCCATCACCTATTCTTCCATCCACCGATCTATCCATTCATCCATCCACACAGGATGTCAGGGAACACCTACATCCAGCATCTCTGATAAGGTGAGCCTTGTCACAGGCTGTGGGCCCATTGCTCAGACAGGGATGCTGAGGCTCAGACATAGGAAGGGACCTTGGTCTCTACGAGCCTCCCTTTCTTGCTGGGAGAGCTGGTGCCTCATGTCCTGTCACGGCCTGGTGGTTCCCTCAGGTCCAATCCTCAAGTCCCAGGCCCTCCCAGCTGCAGACCTGTCCCACCGCCCCTACAGGCCAAGCACTGGGCTGGTCACCAGCAGACCTGAGACCGCAACCTAAGTCCCAGCTCCTGGACCCCTTCTCCTAGGGGCCTGCACCCAGCTTGCAGCAGGAGACAGTGGAGAGCATCCAGAGGAGGGGCGATGGGGAGGCTGGCTGAGCGGCATGTCCTGACTCGCGCGGGGCACCGCCCTCCTAGAGCAACAAGCTGCTGCCTGCCTGCAGCTTCTGTCCTTCCTCCTGGCTGCTGCTGAGCTGAGGGCTGTCGGGGGGTGCGGGGGGTGCAGGGGGGAAGGGCCCACACCCCTCAGCTCCCCCAGTCCCCCAGCAGATACCAACCAGCCTCCCTCAGGGCAGAGCCCCCTCCCCGGGCGTTCCAGAGCCGCACGCTCCCTCCTGGCCCGCAGTGGTCAGTCCCTCCTGGGGCAGAGCACCCCAGTTCCCATGCCGGCTACCCTCCCGCCTCTCTGCCTGGAGAGCTCCTCTTTGACCTCCGAGACCCTCTGAAGTGCTCCCGCCATGGGAAGAGTCCTGAGGAGGTGAACCCAAGAAAGGAGGGGTGAGAGTCAGAACACAACTCCAGGAGTTGCCCCCACCTCCCCGCAGGGCTCTGCACCCCTTCACGCTGGCCTGCCCCCGGCCCAGGCCGGGAGGCTGCGTCTCCTGAGCCTGGCAGCGTTTCCCACGGTCCCGGAAGGATCCTGTGACCTGGGCGTGAACTGAGGGTGGACGTTCAGCCTGGGTGCCAGAGCCCGTCCCTTCACAGGGCGCCTTCCTCCAGTGCTGGGGCCTCCCCAGGAGTTGCCCACCTGGGGCTTTTCTGAGCCTCCCTGCCTCCCTGTGTCCTGCTTCTCTGTTTGAAAGATGGGCTGTCTTGCTGCCCTCTCCCTGTGGGCTTTGGAAGTCCCGTCCTTCAAGAGCAGGCAACTGTCCCCCAGGCCCTGGGGTCCTGACCCCCTGAGCTTGGATCTTACTGCCCAGAGGGTGGGAACTGCCCCCTTGCAGAGAAACGGACCCTGGGGTCTGGATGCTGAGGGTCAGATTGGTGAGGGCCTCTGGGGTCACACGACTGGCAGGGTGGCTGGCCGTAGAAGACCAGCCATGGGGCTGGGGGCCTGTCTCACTGGGTTCATTCCTGGAGGCTCTGCGGCAACAGTGGGGCCCTCACGGCGTCTCCAGGGCCACCGGGAGCCTTGTGGGGGCCAGCAGCCTGGCTGGAGTCAGTGCAGACACGGGTGGGTGCCTTTGCAGTTTTCTGCCCTGCAGGTTTCAAACTCTGTACGTGGGCTTCATCTCCAGAGGGAGCAGGACCGGGCATGGGACGGCAAGACAGCCTGCAAACGGCTGCCAGCACATCCGTGCAGGGTGCACACCCCTCCCAGCCTTCACTCACTCCAGGGTGCACCCCAGCTGGAGGCCCCGTCCTCGCCCCAAAACGAGGAGCTCCAGTCAGCATGGGAAGTCCAGAGGCCCTGCCAGCGGCCTCTGCCCTGCTAGAGGTGCCCACCGCCCCCACAGACGTGGCCCGTGCCCCTCCACGGCACACACCCAGGTCCCCGCGACTGCGTCTCTGGAAGATCTGCCCATCCTCCCTTCCCCTCCAGGGGCCCTGCTGGTACCCTGCTGACAGCCATTTGCCTGTTGGCCGACCTTCGTGAGTTGGGACCAGGGCTGGAAGAGATGCCCAGACCCTGAGTCTGGTGACGTTTCCACGCCTTCCTCTCTCCCCAGATCCTGAGGCCCCCGAGGGCCGGGACCGTGGCCGTTCCCGCCTGCAGGCCCCAGCTTCTGGCCCAGGCAGCCCCGGAGGGCTGGAGGGGACCACTGGGCTCTGCGCAGCGTCCTCGGGCGCCCTGCTGTGACCCGGTGGATGCACGGACATTCAGCAGTGCAGGAAGGAGCCGGACCCTGAGAGGGTCCTCACTTCTCTCAGAGGAACAGGGCATGCGGGCCCTGGGGCTGCTCCAACCCAGGTGGGCCCTGGGGCCCCAGAACCCACCCTAAAGGAACCAGAAGGTGCTCACGGCCCCCATACGCCAAACGGGGTCCTCCCCGGCCCGTCCCCGTGTTCCCAGAGGAGAGAGCTGTTCACTAATCTGTTCACTCATTCACTTGGTCCTGCCTTTGTTCCTGCGTCTTCAGACAGGAGGCCAGGCCACTGAAACGCAGAAACTATTGGTTGGAACTATTTTTCTGAACACTTTTTTTTTCCGGTAAAGCATATTCACCATTCCTGGACTTGTGAACATGAGCAGAAGGCTGTGCTTTCTTAACAACTGGAGGTAAATGCACCCTCATTGCTAAGACTCAGAGAGCTCAACGTGAGAGCAGGTGTCCCCGTAAAAGTGCCCCCTCTGAGCTCCCCGAGGCTCCTCTCCCCGGGGTTTCCCCAGGCCGCCAGCAGCAGGTGGACCTTGGGTTCCCTGGCCCTGCACCCAGCTTGCCCATCTGCAGTGCTGGAACACCGTCAGGGGGAGCTGTGTTGTAGGGAGTGAGGCCCTGGGGGTCCGATATGAGCTTGGGGGTTGGAGTGTTCGCGGTTCCAGACGCAGGTCAGAATGGCAGGGCTGTGGGCCAGCCCGGAGTCTCCGGTCCTGCGGTAAAGCTGCACTGGCCGGCTGCAAAGTACAAAGCCCTCAGGGACGCACGTGCTCGCTCGGGGAAAGTGGCCAGGCCGCGGATGCAGGGACAGCATTCCCGGGCCCCTGTCCTGCCACAAAACCGCTTGTCACACATGAAACAGCAGATTAGGAATTTCCTATTCTATTTTTACTGCGAAATTTGCACTGGCGAAGGGCGTCTGGTTTGGAAAAGCTCTCTCCCTTTTTGAGCCGCTTGGCTGCACATGAAAGGGTGGTCGGGCTGGGTCCCCTAGTGGCGTATTCACAGCCTTCACAGGCCTCTGTGACGCTGATAAGGGATCAAAACCGCATTATCGTCTGTTTTTATTACTCTAGTTAACTATTTAAAAGCTGGTGGAGGTGGGGGCCGGGGGGTTTACTGGGTTGAGAAAGTTCCCTGGGGTCTGGGCTGAGCCCCAGCTGGGGGCTGTGGAGGGGGCGTCCAGCCAGGTGGAGGCAGGGTGCTGTGACTTCTTGGCCCTGGATGGGGGGGTCGGCCCTCAGCCCAGAGACGCCCCTCAGGCTCTGCAGGGGGCCGGGTGGGGTCCCACGTTGGTGAAAGGCTCAGGAGGCGATGCCATCAGGGGTCCACATGCCCAGATGTCCTTCTGGACACACCCTCTCGGCCCACACAAGCAGCCCCGGGGGGGGGGTGGTGCGGGTCAGCGGCGGGGGAAGACAAGGAGGGTAGGAGTCCAGACTGTGTCCACGACGGGGCAAACGCGGGCACTCTGCACCCACGGCCTTCTGGGGGTCCCAGCGGCTTTGGCGGGCGAGGATGTACCTGCTCTGGGGACCCTCTCAATCCCACGCAAGGGACGGCCCAGGTCCTTGACCAGAAAATCTCAGTGGTGGAGAGAAGTCTCCCTAAAACTTGAATTAGCAGCTGCTGTCCCATCCCCACACCTTGCTCCCTTGAATTTGCAGTGCTGGCCACTGTGAGGTTTCTCAAAAGTAAAATGTTGTGCAGTGGATGTCTCTGGACAAACAAGGAGAAAAAGGAAAACTTCCACCTTCTTGGGGCAGAAACTTTCTCTTGGAGCGTGGGAGCATGTGGGCTGCTTTTCAGCCGCTGAGCTGGTCTCCAGACAAATGAACCTGCAGGGAGAGAGTGATTTGTATAGTTGTAAGTCAGGGCTGCTGGGGGCTGGTGAGCTGAGTGAGTGTCCTCCATGCGCATATGTGCACACACACGTGGATGGAGACACCTGCACACACGTGCACATGAGCGCACAGATGCTGTGTACACACACATGCACGGGCTCACACGCACACATGCACACGTCCACACCACACACATGCCCCCAGGCTCTTGGGACGCTGCCCCCAAATCCACAAGCTGGAGCAATTTCAAAAGCGCCCTCCCTCCGGGAGCTGACATGGTTCTGAGACCCCCCCAGGGAACCTAAGGACAAGAGGGAGCTGAGGGAGGGGCCGCGGCAGCCCGAGGTCACCACGAGGCAGCAACAGAGGGCATGGAACCCGAGGCTCAGGTTCTCTGCTCAGCGCTGCCCCCCAGGATGGGACAGACACAGATTCTGGGGTTTCCCTCCCAGTGTGGGTGGTGTGGACACACAGACCCCGAGGGGAGCCGAGGAGCCGGGGGGAGAGCAGGGCACCTGCTGGCTCTCGGCCGACACCCGGGACAGGGAGGCGGCCCCGTCACAGGCATTGGGGCAGCGGTCCGGTGTGGCGTGTCTGCTTTCCCAAGTTCAAATCTCGCGTTGGCTCCTGGTTGCCCAGCGGCTTGGTCCCTTTGCAATCTTTTCTGCAAAGGGCAGTGAGAGCCACGCCCCCCGCCCTGGAGTCAGTGGGCTGGAGGAGGCCTGCAGCGCAGCCTGCCGGACATACCTGGGCCAGCCCGAGGGGTGGGGCTGCGGGGCCTGTTCCTGCCCACCCACTGAGGAGACCCAGCTCGTCGCCTGGGCGTGAGGGTGGGCCATCCCCTCAATGCCCTGATTGCCTTCTGAGCCGCTGTGGCTTGCCCAGGGTCTTCTAGGAAGGAAGGCAGCGGAGGGTCACTCTTTGTCCCCTCAGCTTCGCATTCTTCCTGGAATCAAACCAGCAACTTGGGCCCGAACTGGGAACCTCTCCTCACAGGCTGAGGGCAGACTCCCAAGGGGCCGGGGTTCAGGGAACAGGACTGGAGGAGGAGGCTGGTACTCCCCATCCCACGCTGGACACGGGATGGCAGGGCCAGCCTGCACTGACCAACTCCGGCCCTGCTGCTGGCTGAGAAAAGGCCTCAGGCCTGAAGCTCCTTGGCAGCTGGCCTGTTTTATGAGCCAAGCAGCCCAGCAACCACAGAGGGGACTCACAGTTCTGACCACCTGAACATTTAAAACTTGTGTGGGAGTCAGAACTCAGAGGATAGGATGGCTCCATTGTGCTTGGCAGAGTAGCATCCCAGTCAATGGAGGAGCAGCCACATGGCAGTGATAGAAAGGAAAAAGTGACAAAGGAGGGGCCCGGGGGAGGGATGGCCCACCTCCCAGGTGGTCTGGAGACTCACACCCCCCCCTTTCCGGGCTGGTCTGAGCCCCTGAGGAGACTGCACATGTGGCTGGTGAGCCAGCCCAGAGGTGCCCTCTTGCACTAGCGTGGGGATCGTGAGCAGGGCAGTCTGGTTTCCATGAGGGCATGTTCCCTGGGCCTCGGGTCACTCCGATGCTCACACAGGGGCCGGGACAATCCCTGCACAGTTCCCGGGAAGAGCAGAAACCCTGACACAGGTCACAAGCCCACCAGAGGGCGGCTGAGGGGTCACTGTGCGTGTGGAAAGGAAGGCCCACAGCTGGAAGTTTTAGGAAGAGAGGGCAGGGCTGTGTGCATCGGCGAGGCTGTGTGTGCCGCCCTCGAGGGCAGGGGCACACTGTGTGTGGCTGGGTGTGTCTGCGTGAGACTGTCTGCGAGGGTCACGCCAGGCGTGGCTGTCGCATCCTGGCTGGTCACGTGCTGAGTGGTGTGGCTGCCCTGGAGGCCCAGCTGCAGTGACTTCGGCCCAAAACCTCGAGGCACAGTTGGTTCTGAGGACTCGCAGATCCCACGCGGTCGTGGGCACGTGGGGGCCGTCGAACGTCGCCCCTGCGCTGCGGCTCCACCCGGCCCTTTGTCCCCGAGCTCCGTGGCCTGTTCTCTGCCGGCTCTCACTCTGGTCTCTTTTTCTAAACCCTTATTCGGGTACTGGGCCCTCTGGTCGTCCATGGTTCTAGAATCCTTTTAACTTTGTACGGCTTTGTCCTTCGGCCTTACTTTCTGGGAGCTTTCTTCAACCTTGTCCCCCATCTTCCGTTTTACCATCAGGTCTTTATTCCAATGGTTCTTTCTTTACCGGGAGCCCCTCTCCGCAGTGCCTGGGCGGTGTCACGGTGGCGGTCTGCTCTGGCAGCTGAGAAGTTTCCCGGCCCGGTCTCCTCCCTGCTCCTCTGCTCGGACCGCTTCTCTGGGTTTGTTTTGGGCCCTGTTTCCCCGCCATAGCCTGGGGACCGTGACAGGCGCTCCGCCTCCAGAGCCACGTCCTCTGGGTGGTGCAGTTTTCCGGGAAGACCCTCCTGCTGGAGGTGAAGGCGCTGCTGCCCTGGGCTCTGTCACTTGCCCCGATTCCTGTGTATCTTGTGGGTCCCAGCTCTCAGCTTCTCTGGCATCAGAGACCAGGTCGTCTAACAAAGCTCTGAGTCCGGCTGGTCAGTGATGAGGGTCCTGGGAGCGCTGATGCGGGGCTCACCCGGGCGCACCCCGCCTGCCTCCCTTGGAACACACAGCACCCGGGGCCTCTGCCCGGTGGGCTCCCCCACTGCCCCGGGCTCCTGCCTCTGCGGGCGGCTCGGATGGAGGAGGCGAGGTGTGTCCACCCCTGCTCCTTCCCCAGAAGCAGCTCCGCTTTCTAGATTGTGTGCTTCAGAACACAAGGTCTGCTTATTACTTTGGCAAAGCGGGGTGGGCTCTGTCCAGGTGGGCCTGGGTGGGATCCAGGCACAGCTACTTTATAACCTTCATGACCTTGGCCACCCCCGCGCCTCTTGGAACCCTGTCTCCTTATCTGTTTAATGGGAACAAAAATCCCACCTGGCAGGGCTGTTGTGGGGCGCAGAGCAGATAACATGCCATAAAGTGCCCGCTGAGGGCTTGGCACGCAGCTGGTGCGGCCGTGAGAGCAGTCTTTGTGCCCTTGTTTGTGTAGGTGTCTTATCTCTGCGGCCCGGAGCCAGGGCTGGCTCATCTCGCCGTGGTCCGCGGCTCCGCGAGGCTCGCGGGCTGGCCCCCGGATCTGGGGCTGCGTCCGAGCGGGGCGCGGGGCGGGCCCCCAGGAATGCCATCAATCTCCCAGGCCGCGGGGCCGATCCCCCGTCTCTAAGAGGCCACCTGCCGCCCAGAGAGGCTGTCAGCCCCGGGAGGGGCAGCCTGTCCCCACAAGATCAGGCTTGTGCCTGAGCCGCGTCCGGAATTCCACAGAGCCGCCGTGCCTGCTCTTGTCAAGGAATGTCCCCCTCCCCAGTGCCTGTCCCCCAGCCCCCTCCACCACCATCCCACCTCTGCTCCCTGGGAGGACACGTCCCAGCCACAGACCCAAGTGTGCGGAGGCTAGCGTCGCCCACAGAAGAGGGAGAGGAATTCAGGGTGCTCTCTGGGATGAATCCAGGCTCAGAGTTTGCAGGAGGCGGTGCCCGTGGGTCCTGAAACTGCGTCCCCATCGAACAAAGAGCCAGCTGACTGAGTGGTGGCTGCATGAAAGTAAGGGCCAGCTGGCCCAGTACAAGCGGTGCCGGGAGAATCTGGACCCCCAGCCACAGGTGCGCATGGAGATCCCAGAGGCAGCCGCAGAGGCTGGGGTGGCGCTCCAGTCTTGATGCCCTCAGGGCCATCCGAGGCCATGGCAGGAGTCTGCTGGGGGCCGATGGGTCCTTCTGCCTGTCCTGGCCTCCAGTGACATCCAGGGTGCTGGTTGCAGCCCACCCGTGAGCCCGCTGAGGGACGAGGCAAAGCTCTGCTGAACATGCAGAGAAGGGACTGGGTGGGGAGCCCGCAGGTGGCCCCTGGGCCTGACAAGAGGCTCCCTTTCTGCAGGCCCAGATGCCAGGGTCCCCTCTGTCTCTATGACTGGGAGTCTTGCCCAAGAGGCTCTGATCTGACTGTGGGCTGTGAGACCCACGTCCCCCACCTTGATGTCCAACCCGACCCCTGCCTTGGGCAGCCTTTCCTTTCTGAGCCTAGGTGTCCCTGGCCACCCTTGAGATGAGGCCCAGAATGCCTCCTTCCCATGCTGAGGGGCAGCCCAGGGACAACCCAGAGGACCCCTGGCATCCACTCCCTCACCAGGGGATGATGCAAAGTGGATCAGTGTGAAGTCCCCACTGTTGAATTTTCAGGGACATTCGTGTTTCCAGACCCCCCAAGAGCTAACCCGGGACCACTGCCTCTGAATGACCACAGTTCTGGCTTCCAGGCTGGTGCTCTGGGAGGATCACGGGCCAGGGGGACCCATGGGTGGCACCTGACGCCTGCCCCAGGCCTGGCCCTGTGGGGGTCCACTCCGTCACTTGGCTTTGCTCCCTCCTGAGCCCCTGTGGGAGAGATCACAGCGTCTGCTCCCGTCACCCCGCTCCGTGCCTGTGACACCCACTCATGTCGTGTGAGTCTGTTGTGTGTCTGTTTTGCTGGTGCATGATTCCATCCCAGGGATAAACCACAGCCCCGTGGATGGCTCAGTGGGCGGTTTCTAGCTCCGGGCTCTCAGTGTAAAGCGGGCATGATTCACACTTGTCTGGGTAGGTGTGTGTGCTCTGGAGCTGGTCTCAGTGGGTGTGATTGTCTTGCTGAACTGTTATCCGAAGTACTGTTATCAATTTGCACCCTCACAAGCAATGTTTGAGAACCTTCATCTATTACTCCCAAGCATTTAAAATCAAAAGTTCTTTTACTTAGGAAATTCCAGCTTCAAATGGCTTCACTGATGGTTTTTAGCAAAAATATTCAAGAAACAAATAGGCCACTCAACTGTTCCAAGCCCAGCAAAGAAGGAAACAACCTCGACTCACTTTCAGAAGCAATTAGACTCTCGATAACAAAACTCGTGAGGAGCAGTCCAAGAAAAGATTACAGGTCCTGAAGAAATCAATGGAGCAATGGGATAATACACTGTGATCAAGTTGTGTTTATCCCAGAAATAAAATAGTGGTTTAATACTACAAAACCAATCGATATAATCTTCTGTCTCAACAGATATAAGAGGAAGATCACATCAACAGATGAAGAAAAATGTTTGATATTGTTCAATATCCATTCCCAAAAAAACACTTCCATTAGGAATAGAGGAAAGTTCCTTAACCTTAATTGTATGCATAAGAAACCTTATAGCTTTCACTCTGAGCCTGGGAAGGAGGTGGAATTTCCTACCTCCCGTTTCGCTCAGCAGCATCTGAATGGAGGCCCCCACAAAAGCTGCAGGGTGTGAAAAATACATAAGAGGCATAAGGATCGGCTAGGAGAATAGAAAACCTCCACTGCTGTCAGAGGACACGATCATGTGTGGAGCAAGTGCAGAGGAACAAGGAGATAAATTTTCAAAATTGGTAAGAGACCCAGGAAGTTTGCTACATTCAAAATCAACATGTAAAACTTAGCTGCTTCTCCAGAGGCCAGCGACAGACGGAGGTTTAGAAAGCACCTCACACAAGTCTGAAATGAGTAAGAAAGAAAAAAGGTGCGCAGGATTCTTGCAGAGGAAATTGATCTAAAAAAATTGAGAGATGTACAAGACCTGAGTAATTAGACTAATGGAACACTGCAGTCATGAACTGAGAGCCGGTTCTCCCCAGAGGAATCCGCAGATTTTGTATAATACCAACCTAAATCTCTTCTTTTACTTTTGGTGGATCATTGCAAATTGATTCAAAAATTTATGCTGAGGTGCAAAGAGCTGAGAACACCTCAGCCTCCCTGAAGGACAAGGGACAGACTACTTCTGACAGCGAGCTGAGTGTAGCTTCGTCCTCATGGCCTGTGGCACCTCTGCAGGAACGGAGCAGACCCGGGGGCAGAGCAGTGAGCTCAGAAACAGGCCACGCATGCAGCCCCGGTGCCGGACAGCGGAGCCCAGCTTCTGGTTCTGCACTCACAGAGCCGGAAACCGCCACCCTGTCCCCACAAGGAAGGCGCTGAGCAGACCCAACGTCAGCCTTCCTTCTCAGGTCCACAAGGGGAGGTCACAGGGCTGACCTCGCCCCCAAGATTGCAGAGACCAGTCACTGAACACAGAGATGAACCCCGAGTTATGTGGGGGCCGAGGATCTGTTTCACACTAAAAAATGACCCTGGTAGACAAATTCCTAAATGTGACACAAAACGAGAGCGTTTCAGAGGATATTGAGAGACATCTTTGCAACTTCTGTCTGTGGGTGGACTTCTCATACAATTTACAAAACAATAGCTGGAAAGGCAAAGACTGATCAATTCTAACCCAATTAAGAAATTTTGTCTCACCGAAAGGCCCCATAAAAGGAGTGAAGAGACAAACCACAGAGTGGGAGGAGACCTGTGTACATTCAACCAAAAAAGGAGGCCGGGCTACGGAACACCAACGCGAACAGGAGTCAGCGGAACTGAGTGCCTGACCCAACGTGGCAGCCAGCAGCTCAGCAGGAGGAGCCCAGATAGATCGGACCTCGTTAGGAGTCAGGAAACGCGAGTTAAGATCACAATGCGAGATCCTGACTCACCCGGCAGCTTGGCAAGCGTTTAAGCAGTGGCCGGACCAGCGGCCGTGAGGGCGCGGGAACCCTCACGCCCTGCCGGGCGGGGGTCACTTGGCACCAGGGTCTTGGGAAAGCCCAGTGAGCACACCCTGGACAGCCCTTCCGCCCTGTCATCAGCCCCGGAGAAATCCCCGAGCCGAGGACGTGGGGGTTTTGAGGGAATGTCCACAGCAGTATTATTTATAAAGCAAAATAAAAAAACACAAAACCTGGAAACAGCCCAAATGTAGCACTCAGGGCAGCGTGAACAGCGTGTGAGGTGTTTGCATAGCAGAGCTCACCCTGCCCCAGCCGCTGGGAAGGACTCAGCTCAGAGGGGCTGCATCCCGGGACGCGAGGGCCAGAGGCCGCTGATGAGAAATCAAGACCCGGTTGAGGGAGCGCACTCAAGATAAAGCGACACAGAAGAGCAAGGCGGGCCCTGTCATGAAGCCCAGGGCCGGAAGCCAAGGGGTGAGGCTCGCCCCTGTCTTCACCTGGGGGCACACGTGGGCTTCCCAGCGACAAGCCATTGCATACACTGCACGTGGGGTCTGACTCCTTCCCCCAATCTGCCCTGAGCAGGATTCGTTTCACAAGTTTGGGAAAACTGAACTTCAAGACAGAAAGGAACTGATCTGCTTCAAGCCCCTTTCCACCACGACCCCCGCGGCCCCGCAGCTGTTTCCTGCAGCAGATCAGGTGTCACCCCTCCCCCCCGCCCCACAGAGGTTTTCCTGGTGATGCAGCTGCTGCCGGATCCCATGAGCAGGTGGTCAGGGTCCGAGCGAACAGGCAGGCGGAGGGCTGGGTGCCCGGCCGGGCCTGAAGAGACGGCAGAGCCTCAGGAAGGCCGCCCACACGGGCTCCGGGCTGAAGGTGGTCACGGTGCTGCTGAAGGTGACGGGGCCTGGCGGTGATGGCCTGAGGGGACCCTCCTCCAGGTCACTGAGGGGCCCCTGTGGCCTCCACAGTCCAGAGGGGAGACGTGGGACTCGCCGTGGCCCTTTGCCCCAGGCCTCCGTCTCCAGCGCCCAGGCTGGCTGGTCATCAGGGCTTGGAGGGCCTGGGGAGTGTGTGGCACATGGAGACACACACCGCAGAGACCGAACGCGTTCTTCCCTCCCTCCTGGCATCACTCCTGGCATCTCACTTCCACCCAGGAGGAATGTTCAGGAGCTCATTGGCATCTCGTGCTCCTCCTGAGGGCTTTCCCTGTGGGCGCCGTGCCCATACCCCTGGTGAGTCTCCAGTCCTGAGCAGCTGAGCCGTCAGCCAAATGCCCTGGGTCCCTCCCTGTCTCCTTCTGCCCTTGTGCAGTTCAGAGTCACCCAGATTCTTCCAAAATGAGGGCCTGGGCCTGGGAGCAGCACAGAGAACAGGGCAGGGGGCAGAGGGCAGGGGGCAGGGGAGGAGCGAGGGGCAGGGGGCAGAGGGCAGAGGGCAGGGCAGAGGGCAGGGGAGGGGTAGGGGCCAGAGGGCAGGGAGCAGGGGGCAGGGAGCAGAGGACAGAGGGCAGGGGGCAGAGGGCAAGGGAGGGGCAGGGGGCAGGGGGCAGGGGATAGAGGCAGAAGAGTGGCCCTACGTGAGCTTCTCCTCAGCCAGGCCGGGAGCTGGAACCCTGGCCGGAGGCCGTCCGCGTTGGGTGGTGACTGGCGCCTGTGGCTGTGTGTCCCCTGACTCGGAACCCACGTCTTTCTCTTCCCACCTTTCAGAGCTTCTTGTGCAGCCTAAATGGAAGCCCTCTAGCCTGGACCCTGCTGTCCTGGGGGCTCCCTCCTGGCACCCTGGGCCCTGTGTGCCTCCAGCTTTGCTCCATCTCAAGGGCTGCCACGAAGCTCGGGTCTGCAGAGGTGTGGCTGGATGCCTCAGGATCGTGTCCACGGCACAGGGATCGGAAGGTTCCTCTGCTCCCAGTCAGCAGGACCTCAGCCAGACAGGAGGCAGGGGAGGGCCCCCTGGGCGCTGGCTCTGTGACTCTCTGCTGATGGACTTAGAATCCAAGTCATTGCACTCGGGAAGGGCCTGGGGATGGGGCCACGGAGCTGCCGCAGCAGAAACCCCCTCCATGCCAGGGGTGGGGGTTGTCCAGGAGACCCTCAGAGCGGCTGCTCGGACTCCAGCTGCTGGGGTGTCCGGGCTGGGGTCTCTGGGCTGGGGTCTCCTGTGGTCAATGTCTACCTCCCATGCCCCCCTGACCCCAGCAGCCCCTCACCCCTCACAGGCAAGAAGCGTCAGTGTCTGGCCCTGGGTTCCCACCCTGAGCCCTGAGTCAAGGTCATCTCTAAGCAAGGCGGCGGCTATCCACACTGACCCAGAGAATGTGCTGCCTGTCTTCACGACGCCTTCCACCCCTTCTCGCCCCCCCCCCGGACCAACCCCGCCTCCCACCCGCCTCCGCCCTCCTGCACACCCTCCCAGCTTCTCTTTCTCACAGACAGACAGTTCCTCACAATTTCCTCCTGGATTAGCTAAAAAACAAAAGAAGAATACAATTCTTTTAAATCAGAATGGTAGAAATTGTCCACACAAAATAAAATTTGTACAAACTAAACTGCCTGTGGTAAATTTGGCTTTGGACTCTAAGTTAAGAGTAAATCATGCTAACTGTGACCCAGGAAAAGAGGATATTTTTTCTGAGGCTGGGAAGGGGGCAAGCCTCTCACCCTTGGGTGTCTCTCCTGATCCCCATAGATCCCACACGAGAAGTTCTAATCATAAAACTGATATGAACAATTAATAATGAATAAATCATAACTTTTTGGTAAAATTGAAATGGAAAAAAATTTATTTCTATGAATAGAATTTTAGTGAAATGAAAAAAAAGGTAATTGGAAGCTGTTTGATTTCAAGTTCAGATGATTGACAAGGATTAATAGAATTTGCCCTAGAAAAGTGCTTTTTTGTTGAACATTAATCCAGGAAGGCAATATTATAGTAACAATTTTTATATTCAGATGTCACTGAGGTGCACACAGCTTCACTCTCCGCACACACATGGTACACACATGGAGCACACACACACGGTGCACACACATGGTACACACATGGTGCTCACACAGAGCACACACAATGCACATACACAGTGCACACACACGGTGCACACACATGGTATACACATGGTGCACACACACAGAGCACACACACACAGCACACACATGGTACACATATGGTGCACACACATAGCACACACATGGTGCATACACGGTGCACACACACAGTGCACACATATGGTACACACAGTGCACATACATGGTGCACACACAGAGCACACACACAGTGCACACACACGGTGCACACACACAGAGCACACACATGGTACACACATGGTGCATATACAGTGCACACACACACGGTGCACACATATGGTACACACAGTGCACATACACAGTGCACACACATGGTGCACACACAGAGCACACACAGTGCACATACATGGTGCACACACATGGTACACACATGGTGCACACACAGAGCACACACAGTGCACATACATGGTGCACACACACGGTGCACACACATGGTGCACACACATGGTACACACATGGTGCACACACAGCACACACATGGTGCACACACACGGTGCACACATATGGTACACACAGTGCACATACACGGTGCACACACAGAGCACACACGGTGCACACACGGCGCACACACACAGAGCACACATATGGTACACACAGTGCACATACACGGTACATACACATGTGCACACACACGGTGCAAATACATGGTACACACACATGGTGCACACACACACACACACAAGCCCCGTCCCAGGAGGGCCCAGCCCTCCCTCTCTCACTGATGTGTCCCTCAATCAAGGGATGATCCAGGCCTCGGGGTCTAGGCCACCTTCTCTGCTCTGATCCCTGTCCTTTCGGGGTTGGATGAGTTCGGAGTCCTTGTCACTATTCTTCCCTGCCCTCTGTGGAAGCCTGGTAAGCCATTTTTCCTGGCTGTTTGTCCCTTCCATCAAGAGTTACCATTTTCTTGGCAAAAAATACAACCATATCATTGCTATCAATATATAATATTATAAAAATATAATTAATTAGCATAAGGCATGAAAATGATACCTGTGAGGTGCTGGGTCCTGGCGTGAGGCACCCGCCTGGCGGCCCAGCCCCCCTCCGGCTCCCCAGCCTGGCCCCTGGTGCCCCTCCCCAGGGCCTGTGGGCTGTCCACTCCCAGTCTGCTCGGGGGTCCCCTCAGTGGGGGCTCTCCTGCCCCGGTGACCCCAGGGGAGGACCCCGGCCCGCCTCTCTCTGATGGCTTGGCCTCTTCCAGCCCAGACAGGATGGCCTGGACCCCGAGGCCAGACCCCAGGTCAGCTGTGGTGGCCGGTGGGCTTCACCCCACCAGCCTCCCACCTGCTGTGTGCCCTCCGTCAGGGCTGGGGGGGACCCGCTGTCCTGCAAGGTGCGTGTCTCCTGCTGTCAGCTGGCCCAGCGCCCAGCGGAGGAGCTGGGGAGACTTCACTTGAGGGAGGGGTCAACATACCCTCCCCTCTGTGCAGCCACGAGATAGTGATGCAACTCAGCCTGGGCGCGGGGGCTCTGCAGACCAACACCTCATCCCCAGGGATCTGCCACCATCCGACGTGGGCCCACGGCCCCGGGCCATTGTCTGCCAGCGGTGTGGGCATCCTGGCAAGTGCGCCTCTCCTGGGTGGGCGCTTCCAGAGGGCAGGACGAGGGTCTGTTTGGGCCCTGGGCCGGTGCTGGTGTTGCTGGAGAGGGACCCTGTGGAGCCTTGGTCTGGTCTGGGAAGGGCCGGCTAGGGATGACTAGCTCCCGCCCCCCGCCCTTTGCTCCTGGGGTTGGGGGTGGACTGGGGGGGCCACAGTCTCTCCCACTCACAGCCTCTCTGGGCCTGTCTTATCTCTCAGGCCCTCTGGTTTCAGTCTGTTTGTCCTGACAGGTGCATTTATCTCCTGCTCTTCATGCGTCAATAAACCCGGGACGCTGCAGGGACGCCTCTCTGAGGTCTGGCCTCTGGGGTGAGGCGCTGGGGGTAATGGCGCCCCGCACAGAGTGGAGGATCCTCTTTCTTCACAACCCCCAGCGGGTCTGAGGAGCCTCTGGGGCTGCTGCTCTGTATAAGGGCACAGGTGTCTGACACGGAGCGGGAGCCTCCTCCTCGGGGCTTCCGCAGCAGCAGCAGGATGAAGCCCCGCTCACCCTAGTGACATGGCGGGCCCCAGGGGTCAGGGCCCTCACCAGCAGAGCTGGGACTTGCCCATGGGCCTGATTTATACGGTACTTGCTGCCTGGGCGTTGGACTGCAAAGCTGTTTTTTTTTTTTCCCCAAAAAAGAATGTTTTGGAAAGAGCTTCTGTGCTTTTCCTCCTGGGTGAGCCCCTGAATGTGTGCAGTGAGGCAGGGGAGAGTGGACGAATCCAAAGCGCAGACTGAGGGGAGACCCCCCCATCCCCACTGGTCTGGGGCCTGTACGGACCCCCCACCCCCCGCGCCCGCTCGGGGGCCCTGTCTCCAAACCTGATTCTGCCCCATATTGGAGCCTGGAACCTGTCAGCTGCCCGGGCCACAAGGAGGGTGCACTCCCAGGCCAGTGGGGCCACCACCCACGGCCGGGAGCGCAGAGGGCCAGAAACCAGCAGGTGTCATCGGAAGTCTGATTAGACTCTGCGTGGAGCTGGAAATGTAAACACTGATAGAGCCAGCGGACTTAGGTGCCCTCTGCCCTGAGACGTGATGTCACCTCAAGTACCTGTTTCTGGACGGAGCTCCGTGGATGCGGGTGTGTCCGCACCAGCACTGTGGGGAGACACAGGTGTGCTCATGGGGGCAGGGGGCGGGACGAGGACAGGGCCTGGCCCTGGGGGTGTGTGGAGCTGGGTCCCGGCTGCAGGGACTTGCCAAGCCCAGCTGGCCTGTCCGGCGGACACAGGGCCAAACAAGGCAGCTCTGGGCCTCCCGGAACTTATCTTGAGTCAATAGGAGACCGGGTGGTTCTGGAGGCTATTGACGAGTCTGGAGACAAGGGCGGCATTCAGGCCACAGCCTGTTTCCAATGAGCTCAGCTGCTCCACAGCTGGGGCCAGGGACAGGCTCGCCCCCGACTGCCAGGCCTGTTTCTCCCACTGGTCAAGGCTGACCGGGCCAGGGAGCCGGGTGCCAGGGGAGCCCTTTGCGAGAAGCACCCAGAGCCAGTGTTGAGGTGGGGCAGGCGGGGGCCAGGGAGTTGCGCACCACGGCTGCAGGTGACCCAGTCTCCCCCGTCGGCAACAGGTTTCTAGAATGAAACTCTTGCTGATCAGGGAGGGTGAGTGTGAGCAGTGGGGACCCAGTCAGTGTCCCTGGAGCCTGAGGGCTGGTGCACCGTGGCCTCACTTCCGCGGGGTTCCATGGGAGGGGGCAGAGTGGTCCTGACAGTTTCCACTGCCTTGTCCTGCTGCTGCGGGATGCTTGGGAGTGGTGAGACAGGCAGGACAGGCTGTCCGCTTGCCTGGCCTCTGGGCCAGTGCGGTGCAGACTTCGACATACCTGGGGTCTCTAAACACAGCTTCTGCTTAGGGAGGCGGGTGGAGCGGGGATCCTTTCTCCCCACGAGCTTCTGGACGCAGAGAAGCCAGGTTGATGAAGACCAAGGCGAGGATCACTTCTGGAGTCATGGGCTCTATGTTCGGGGTGTTTGCTCACCTCCAAGGAGGCCAGGATGCTGCGGGACACTGCTGTGAGGGGCTGACGCAGGAGGAACGGACGGGAAGGCGCCGGGCCGGCAGCGAGCAGCAGCTCCGAGGCTGGAGGGTTGGCGCCCCGGGCTGCCCGCAGGCAGCAGGTGTCCCAGACCTCAGGGCCCTGTTCTCTTTGCCGTGGCCTGTGAGGCCTCTTAGCCTGAGTGCAGCAACACCCCCAGCACCGTCAGTGGAGACCCCTGACTGGGCTGGGCACTGTCCACCTGGCACTCGGAGTGTGACTGTCTTAGTCCACCTGTGACGGGACACTGCTGGCTGGGCCATTACCAACAGCGCATGTGGCTCTCAGTCTGGAAGCTGGGCCTCCGGCAAGGCGCCAGCAGCATCCACCCTGCCGAGGCCCTGCATCCTGGGTCTTGGATGGCGTCTCCTTGCCGTGTTCTCATGTGGACGAAGGCCCAAGGGGCTCTCTGGGGCCTCTTCGTATGAGGGCACTCATCTCATCCAGAGGGCCCCACACTCATGACGTCAGCGCACCAGAGCAGCCCCCCAGCACCGTCACACTGGGCGGTTGGAGTTAACACGCGAATGGGGAGAAACAAACATTCAGTCTACAGCCGTGACCTTCTTCAGAAATGGGGTCTTCGCACACAGATGTGGCTGTGGACCTCAGGGTGAAGTCTTCCTGGGTGTGGAGTTGGCCTTGCGTCACATGACGGGTGTCCTTCTCAGAAAAGGGACTTGGGCAGGGCCACACGACGAAGGAGTAGAGATCCCGTGACGCGCGTGCGGGGGCCTTGAGACACCACAGTCGCCAGGACAGGAGCCAGGCCTGGACCAGAGGCTGCCTCCAGCCTCAGAGGGAGCCGGCCCTGCCCGCACCGTGACCTCCGGCCTCTGAATAAACATCTGCTGCTTAGGCACCCAGTGTGCCCTCACCCCGGGAGCCTGGGCCTCTGTAAAGCCCTAACCTGGAGCCTGTCAGGGCGCACCTGGTCCTCCAGCTTGGTGTGCTGCCGTATCACCTTCATTTAGCTGCCTTGCTAAGCCCTTCCTGTGTGCCAGGTACAGGGGTGCAGACAGGTATGGGGTGCACACAGTTATGGGGGTGCAGGCAGGTATAGGGGTGCAGACAGATATGAGGGACAGATAGGCATGGGGTACAGACAGGTATATGGGTGCCGGCAGGTATGCGGGTGCAGACAGGTATGGGGTGCACACAGGTATGGGGTGCAGGCAGGTATAGGGGTGCAGGCAGGTATGGGGGTGCAGACAGGTATAGGGGTGCAGGCAGGTATGGGGTGCAAGCAGGTATGGGGGTGCAGACAGGTATAGGGGTGCAGGCAGGTATGGGATGCAAGCAGGTACGGGGGTACAGGCAGGTATAGAGGTGCTGGCAAGAAGGTGCCCTTTGTCCACGGTGGAGTTTGTTGCTTTAACAAACGTTGCTGAGGTCCTACCACACAGCCCCTTGTCTCACCTTCAAGATCGCCTACAACCTCATGCACCAGCCCCCACTAACACCTGTGTTCTGTCTCCTCACCCCCAAGCTTGTCCCTTGGAGCACCCATGGGTGCTGGTGGCCCTGCAGGGCAGCCTCCAGGCAGTGACAGGCGGGGTCCAGAATGACCATCTCGAGGTTCTGTCCCCCTGCGGATGTGGACAGACTGAGGGCTGACCGCGGCTCTCAGGGTCACCCACTCCCTCTGACTGTCCTCCCCTGTGCTTCCCAAGATGCTTCCCGAAGCCCTTGGGAGCGCGGAGGCAAGCCCAGGGCGAGACCCGTGAGGCGGGCGGAGACCCTGTGCTGGGGGAGGGCTTCCTGTGCCCCCCGGGGTGGCGGGGTGCAGTCAGGCCTCCTTGAGGCTCCCAGGAAGATGGGGGCTGGGGGTGACAGGGAGCAGGGAGGGAGAGGCATCCCTAGGTCAGCCTAGGCCACACGTGCTCTCTGAGCACCCACTGTTTGCTCAGCTCTGCTGGGGTGCAGTGGGGAGCAGGGAGGAGAGACTTTTGACCTCAAGGAGAGTCAGGGGTCACAGGTGGGGGCAGAGGGCTCAGAGTGACAGCGGGGGACACAGAGGCTCAGCACGCTGGCTGCTATGACGGCTGCTAACCGGGCGCGTCACCCAAAGGCGCCTGACAGCACGTTTCCCTTCTGAAGTCCCCCAGCCCGTCCTGCGAGCTGCGTCCACTGCATGGAGCAAGCTGCGGAGGGGCTGGCCCTGGGCCCCATGGCCTCACAGAGACGGGGCGTCCAGCGCGCAGCTGGGAGCGCTCCGAGGACCCCAGGAGAGGCTGCGCACAGCCAGCACGCTCTCAGAAGCCGGCCACTCTCGCCTCTTGGTGGGGGGTGGGTCCCACCAAGGCCTGCCCTCCTGAGACCTGGGAAGGTGTGCAGGCAGATGGGGTGGGCCTGGTTCGGTGGCTCAGGACTCAGCTTCCCCCTCTGAGCCTCAGTTTCCTTGTCCGTGACGGGAACCAGCGATCTCCAGGAACCGGGCTCCCCAGCTGGTCACCTCTGCAGGGTGGGGGGCCGTCTCCTGTCCGGCAGGTGACCCTGGGACACCTCGAGGGGAGCAGGCTCTGGGAGGCGCAGGCCCCGGGTCTCCTGGCCTTGCAGGTCTGCCTGGCGTCCGGCCAGGCTTGGGGCCTTCTCTGGCGATGCTCAGAGGACCGCAGGCCCGCACAGCCCGCCCAGATGGGACCAGCGCCCCCAACCTTCTGGCCGTTCTGGGCGCCCAGGAGCACTGTGCCTGTCAGCCCAGCTGCCAGCCTGAGCCTAATTACTTAATTTGCACTAATTCTCATGCCATTAATACACACTGCCTAAAATAACATTGCCTAGAAAACGAACTTGTCTATGTCACTATTTTTGTCATATTTTGAGGGAAAAAAAGGGAGTCACGTTTTCAGCCTTTCCAGCTGTTTCCCATTTCTTCCCCTTTACTTGCTGTTTGGAGCTAAACTTGGAGACGGGATTCTGGGAGAACATTAAAGGGACAACAGCCCTGGTTTTCGCGTCAGACTGGACACCATGTCCCCTTCTACAAACCCTCGCTGGTGGACGAGTGTTAGCCCCCGGGGTGCCTGTGTCTGATCCCGTTCCGTGCCAAGCTCCTGACACAGGCAGAGTCCACCTACAGGACCTCTTCATCAGCGCCCTGCGGGGAGCTCCGTCCTGGGGGCTGCCGAGTGGTGAGGCCGGGATCCCCGGAGGGCTGGGCCATCAGCGCCGGTGACGTGACCCACGGCTGGCAAGGAAAGAGAGCCTAGAGCTGACCACAAACACAGACGGTCCTCTGGCTGCCTCCCCGCCCCTGGGGGCCCGCACGGCCACCGGCAGGTCTGGGGCTGGAGCCGTGGTCTCTGAACGCCCCTGCCCACTCTCAGCCCCTCCCGTGAGTGCAGGTGTGGAGGGGAGTCACGGCGCCGCTTTCCCCAGCCTGTGGGTGTTTCAGGCCACCCCAGCCTGGCCCCCTGGGGACAGCACAGAGCCCAGCCTCGGACTCTCCATGGCGGTTGCTCTGAGCGTGTGTGCGTCCCGTCGGAGGGCCCCCGTGTGCACACAAGTGAGGACATGGTCTGCGTGCATCCTGTGTGCAGATGCCCGGGTGCCCATTAGCTCCTGCAGGCAGGTGGACACCCATGTGCACACACATGTCTGCACGCATGTGTGACGGGGGCAGCGCGGGCCCAGGGCGCTCCTGGAGACCCGCACATGACCCGCTGCCAAGTTGTCTCCATTGTCACCGAGTGTTTCCAGCTCCATGCCTAGGAGCATGCCGTCTCCTCGCTGCTCAGAAACCCCGGCCAGACTTCTAAACCGCGAGGCAGATTTCGAGGCCCTTTTTTTAGCTGCCGAATGAAAAAAATAAGCAAACACAAATCTGCTGACCCCAAGCCTCCTCCTCTTCTGGAGAATTTAATTTCTGAGCTTTGATCTGATACCAGGACCCAGAGGACTTGTTATTTCTAAATAATGAGCTGAATGTTTGTGCTCTGAGCCTGAACTTTTCTGGTTTGGGGAAAAATATGACTTTCCATAGAAGCTCTTTGATGCGGCCAGTGGTGCTGTCCACACAGGAATGAAAAGGCCTTTCAGAGGCCTGGTGGTGGTGAGGGGGCCGCCAGGCCGAGGCCGCGGGGGGCCCTCAGGACAAAGCCCCACGGGCCCGCTGCGTGGGAGGCGTGGGTGGTGGGAGCCCCGGCCTCTGCTCCCTCTCCAGGGCCTTGCTTGCTCCGGCTCCACCCCCAAGAGTCGGGAACCTGCCGGGAGAGAACCCCCTGAGGCAACGACTGCTGTCAGCTGGGGCCTCCGCGGGAAGAAATCCCCCTGTCAGGTGAGACCCAGGCTGGAGCAGGACCCCCGCTCTAGAGGAGGGGCTGGAGGCAGGGCAGGCTGCCCGGGCGTCCCTGCAGGCGGCACCTCCCTGAAGTTGGGGCCACACCGTGGGCAGACTCAGGCCCGCAGAGGCACCACTGGCTTGTCCATTGGTGCAGACGCATGGCCCAGCCTCCGGGGCGGCAGGCCGCCCCTCAGGGCCCTCAGGTGGCTGCCGTCCTGGGGACCCACCGCCTGCACTGTTTTCCACAGGGGTCCAGGCTTGGGGCCGGGCTCAGGGCCCATGCAGAGCCCAGCGTCCTCCCTAGGAGGCAGGCTGCTTCCTCCTGCCCCTGGAGCCACCAGCACCCTCAGGAACACCCTGCTCTCTTCCCTGGGAAATGATCATTCCAGGGCAGGACTGGGGTGAGCCTGGGGCCCCTTCCCCACCCAACCCAGGTGACTTCGCACCCATGAATGGCTGACTTCACACTTTATGGTGTTTCCCCTGCAGAGTCCCGGTGAGCAGCAGCAGGCCTGTGCCCAGAGGTCAAGAGGCAAAGGCCGTCGGTCACCTGGCCCACAAAGCATGCTCGGGCAGCCTGGTAGAAACACCGGGCTGTCCCTGGGGCTCCAGCCCAACCTTGTCCCCACCTCATCTGCTGGAAGGACCAAAGTCAGGCTAGCTGAGCCGAGCTGCCTCAGACCTGGGGCTCAGACAAGCCCCAAAGCAGAGTGTCCCTGTCCTCCGCACCCAGCGTGGAAGGAAGCCGTGACCTCAGAGCTCACACCTGAGGCTGCCTGGCCTGGCCAGAGTGGGGTTGGGACATGCTTAAAAAAGAAATTAAATAATTGAATTAACAGGTGATACAGTGATTGGTCCCACACTCCAGGCAGGTTTGGCAACAGCAAGGAGCCCAGCAGGAAAACTGATGAAATCAGAAAACAGTGTGGGGCATCAGTTCATTGTTTGTGGCAGAAACACTCTCGAGGTGTTCGTAACAGGGAGACTGTGCTGGGAGTTCAGGAACTCTCTGCAACGTCTTCAGAATTTTTCTGTAAATCTAAAAACATGCTAAAATAAAAGGTTAATTTGCAGAGGAGTTGGATGGGGGTTGCCACGTGGGGCCGGTGTCTGGGTCTGGCTCTGGCTCTGGCTGGGTCTCTGGGGAGGCCGAGGTGCTGTGCTGACCCAGGGAGGAGCAGGCCCAGTGGGGATCAGTGGTTGGACCCCGAGCCTCCTGAAGGTGAAGCTGAAGGGGGGCAACCGTGCCCGGGAGGACTGAGCGGGGCTGATGGGGCACGAGGCGGGGCCGTGTGAGAGGAATGGGGCTCGGGCCCAGGTGCGTCCTGACTCTGTCTGCGGGACTAACGAGTCAGGGCTGGGGAGATGTCCTGGGCCCGTTAGTGCACCGGGGTGCCTGCTCCCCAGCACCACAGGCCAGCAGTCCGCCCAGAGTAGGTCTCTGGGGGTTCCTGTGGCGAGGACCCCACTGCGGGCAGCCCTGGACACTAGGTGGAGCCTTGCTGAGGAGGGGTCTGCGGAGGGGTCCTCGCCCCCCACTTCTCTGCCACCCTTGTCCCGGCCACCAAGGCAACCCTGATGTCTTCTGACAAATAGTGTCCTCCAACCTGGGAAGGTTGATCAAAGCCAAGCCTAGAGTCTTCATTCCTTTTAAAAATCGTATTTCATTTTATGGGCCTATTATTATTATTTAACAATTCCCTATGAATGGGCTTTTAGGTCATCATAAGGCTTCCCTGGTGGCTCAGCTGGTAAAGAATCTGTCTGCAATGCAGGAGACCTGGGTTCGATCCCTGGGGTGGGAACGTCCCCTGGAGAAGGGACAGCAACAGTGCAGTGAATAACGGTGCAGGAGCCTGTGTGCAGCCACAGATGCGGGAGCTCAGCCTTTGGGCTGAGAGGTGTCCCCCTGGGAAAGGTGATGCGGAGCAAGAAGGGGCCGGGGCAGAGGCGCCGCTGCTTGGGGCGGGGCCTGGGGCCCACCGCACCCTGCTGGGTCAGAGAGGTACGCCCGGTGGAGCGAGACCGCTCGTGACTCAGCCACAGACAAACACCTCGTGTCAAGCTCACCGCACACAGATAAACGGTGAGAATTCCAGAGGCCGCCCAGACTGGCCAATCAGATAGGGCTTCCCCCGAGTTACTGTGTTGGGAAATGGCTTAATAGCACCTTGCTTGTTACTGATTAATTTTGTTTGATGTGGGAGGCTGCACAGATTTTTAATAAATTGCACAGATTGCAGACCAACCGAAGCTTCCAGAACCATGAAGTGCATTTCAGGGTATTTCACAAGTGCCTGCCCAGCACTCCTGGGCTGGGGACAAGACGGCTGTGGGAGGAAAGCTCCTGTGAACTCACGACATGGGACCAGGGAACCACCAGTGGCTCTGCTGCTCCGTAAACCTCCAGCCTGAGCCTCCTTTGTCTCCTACCGAGAGATGGAGGTTTTAGCTGGTAGGCTCTAGAGAACTCGGAAAGGAGAAAACTCCAGAGACTCCAAAGCCAGGGGGGACCCTCGGGCCCCTGCCGTCTGTGCCAATCCACCCTGTCCTCCACAAAGGGGCCGTGATGACAGCCAGGCAGCTGCACTGGTGCTGGGTCCTGGGGCCCTGAGAGCAGCTCCCACCTGCACAGGAATGAGCGCGAGCCTCTGTTTGGATTGTGCCTGGACCAAGCCTTGTTTCTGGTCAGTGACCACTTCTGGGCTCTTCGGAGGCTTGGCCATATGCGTCACTAGCTGGTGGGCAGACGGTTACTGGACGAACTGATGATACAAAACACACAAGACAGATAGCCGCCCAACGCCCAAGGCACCCAGAAAAGCAGGTACAGCTGGCGCTGCAGCCAAGGGGAAGTATGTCAGTTAGGATGCACTGGGCCGCAAGTAACAGAAAACGCAGCTGGGACTGCCTTAGCTGAGAGATGGGCTGGCTCTTGGCACTGGAGGTCTCCAAGCAGGCTGGCTTTCAGGGGCCTCTAGTGGCTCAACAATGCAGTCAGTGCCCCGACTTCTTTCCAGCTCTGCCTTCTGCAGAGTCAACCTCATTCCAAATCCAGTTCAGCCTCATGGGCACAAAATAGTTGCTCCAGTTCCAGACTTCACATTCAAACACCATCCTGCCCAGAAGGAGAGGGAAGGTGGCAGGAATCCACACAGGGAATCACCCTGACTGGACCCCTTAGATTACACGTCCATCCTTCAACAGGTACAAGCGGCAGGAATGTGTGACGGACACAAATGAACCATGGCCCCACTTGGAAGAGGAGGGTATGGGTAGCTTGGCTCCAAGGACATGGGCTGTGGGCACTGGGGGTGGGGAGGGTGGATGGATGCTGGGTGGGCAACTTGGAACGCTCAGGAAGGTGCGGGTGGAGCTGTGTCTACACCATCACACCAGTCGAGGGGAGCATGCATGCTGCGCAAGGGCTTTTGGGTTTTATTTCCGAGAAACCTGAGAACCAGAAATGCCTTGGGGACAGGAGGGAGGCCCATGCAGGCCAGTGTCCCTGAGCTCACCTGGGGGGTGGCTCCTGCCAGAGCTGAGGCCCCAGAGGCCCCAGAGGCCGGGCCTGGCGTGTGTGGAGGAGGTGGGGGCACAAGAAGAGGGCTGGGGGGGGGCATTCCTCTACTAACCAGATGCCCAGCTGGCTCCGGCTGGGCCTCCCTGCGCACTGCGTTCTATCCCCGCAGCCGGCTGGCAGGGGCGGGGGGGGGGGGGGGGGGTGTGCGTCTGCCACTCATTCTGTAGACGACGGGACTCAGGCCTGGAAGGGGTGCTTTCTGAGATCATGCCACCAGTACAAGGCACTCAGCACTCAAACCTCGGTCTGCCAGACTCTGCAGCCTGACCGTACAGATAGGCAGCCTCTCCCCGGGAGGAGGGTTGAAGATCAGACTGAGGCTGCTTGTGGAGGTAATGGGGGTGGACAGTGGCTTGGGAGGGAGGCCCTGGGCCACAGCGCGGGCTGGCCTGGCTTCTAGCCTTTGCTCCTGAGGCAGTGGGAGGAGGCCCATTGCCCGGCCCATGTGGGCACCTTCCTGAAAGGCGGGGGGAGGGGCCCCGGCTGGGTTATCTCTACCTCCTGTGTGAGCTTTTCCACAGAAAACTGACAGTCATACAGGCGACTCCTGCCCATAGAAATCAAGTTAACTTTGTCTGGCGGAATGCCACTACTGATGGCCCTGGGGGTGGACTTGCTTCATCACTTCTGAATTCCCTCAATATTCCTTATTTCCTGTATAATGCCGTGTTTTGAATTCTGAGAGCTGGTTCTAACATGTTACTGGTTTCCTCATTAATTAGTACATTCAATAAAACCTCTGATACATTTTCCACTTGTATGATAGTCACAGTTTCAGCTTTTTAAAATGATCCTGTAATGCCCCCTGGTCACCTGAGGTAGAGTTCAGAGCTCAGGAGCGGGGAGGGCTCCGGGACAGACGGATGAGATGCTGCCTGCATCTCCCTCCTGACACGGGGCCCTCCCCTCAGTTGGGGCTTGTGCGTCACTGCTGGGACAGCCGTGCGCCTGTGCCCTGCAGCTGCCGGGGTCCTGCAGACTCCCAGCCAGTTCACTCGCACTCACTCTTACTACAGTGTGAGTGGCTGGAGACTTTCCGTGGACTCTAACATTTATGGGCTCACCTCTAAAAGCAGAGAACACCAGAACTGTGCCGGGATCTGGGGCCACACCTTCCAACAGTTTCACCCAGTTTCAAAATTTCTCCCACATTCCTGTTTTTTAAACAGGATTTCATGGAAATTCTGCGTTCTGTGCCAGGGGGCATCTATGTTTGTTTTTGTACAAAACACAAGTGGGACAGGTAAGAGTCGGGCCAACTTCCAAACTCTATGACTCCCTCCAAGGAGGCTCTGGGTACCACCTTTCAAGGGGGCCCCTCCTCCCCATGGCTGAGAGCCCTGGCCATAGGTCTGAGCAAGAACCGCCCTCAGACAGGAGAGTGGTCGGGCTTCAGGTTCATGCAGAGGCCCTGGAAGAGCATCAGGGGAAGGCCGAGGGGAGGGGCAGGGGGGCCCATGGGCTGGACGCTTGGACCTCAGCCTGCTTCTCAGGGTCGGTCCCCTGGGCGTTGTATGGGCAGCTGCTCGATAGGACCCCCACCCCGTCCGGTCAGATCAGGGGTGCAGGGGTGTCCTGGGAGGAAGGGGAGGGTCTCCCCGGCCTGGATCAGATCACTCCACTCTGTTCCCCAGCCATCCCGGTGAGATGGCTCTTTGTGTCCGGAGAACAAGAGCATCAGGCAGGAAGGCCCGCGGGACCGCAGAGCCCACCCGCCGCCCCCGATCCTGGGCGCCATCATTGCCGCGCTGGTTCCTTTTGGGGAGTCGGTCCTGGAAGTCCGTGGACCCCAAACCCGGGCACCTTTCGGCGGGGAGGGCGGGGCAGGGCGGGGCGGGGCGGGGCCACGGGGCGGGGTCTGGACCTGGGAGTCCCCCACCCCGCGTCCCCGCCCCGCCCCGGCCCCCGGCGCCAAGGGCCGGCCCATCCCTGGCCCTCCGCTGCCCCCTGGTGGCGAGGCGCAGGCATCCCCCGCGGGGCCTGGTCTGGGAGACTTGGGAGCCCTTCGCGTGGGATGCGGATGTCAAGTTTTCAGGCACGTTGAGGCCGATTAGCAGGATGTCGGTGCGGAGAGGGTTCGCCCTCCCCACAAAGTCTAGCTAGGCTCAGCTTCCGAGCCCGGAGGGGTCCCTGACAGGCACACCGCTCCCTGCGCCGCGGGCTCACCTGTGCTGCGCCTGGAGGGCTGAGGGAGGCTGGGCACCCGCCGGCCACCCCTCATTGGACGGCTGGGAAGACGGGCCATGTGTTCCCTGGGCTCCTGTCAAGAGCCGGGGTCGCTGTCCTGGGGTCTGAGGGGCATGGCCGGGGGCTGCTCTGGAGGCTCTGTGTTCTAGCTGGAGGTTCGGATGAAGCCAAGCGGCTGTAAGGTAATGAGTACAGCTCATCACAGCGCTGCTGGGGGTGCAGGGAGAAACAGCACCGGGCAGCTGCGGGCTTGGACGAGGCCAGGAAGGCCCCTGGACAAGACGCTGAGTGGAGACAGGGTGGGACAAGAAGTGGGGCTCGTCCCAGGCCTGGGGACGGGGGTCCGAAAGCCCTGGGCAGGAGTGGCCGAGAGGCCTGTGGCCTGAGCGCAGAAGGCTGGGTGGGGAGAGAGGCTGAGGGCCCGGCCTCGGCTTCGCACTGGGCTCAGGAGAGCCGGGCGGGGCCAGGGGGCTGGGAAAGGGGGGCCTGGCGTGATTTGGGGGGCCCGCTCCAGCTGCGGGCTGGACGGTGGCTGGACTGGGCAGGCAGCTGGGGGGCGCTTGCTGCCTTCACGGGAGCAGGGTGGGTGGAAGGAGGGCGTGGGGGAAGGCCACCTGGAGGAGCCAGGGTCGGCTCAAAGGCTGGCAGCACTGCTGCGGGCTGTGGCAGATCGGCTCAAGGCCGCCTCCCAGGTGTGAGGGCCGAGTCGCTGCAGGTGTGCCGGGCACGGGGCCAGGTGACGCGTCCTGTGCGCCCCGCGGGCCGGGGCTCGTGTCACCTCTCACGCATTATCTCACCCGTTTACACAATGACCCAGGCGCTCCGTGCCTTATCACTCTGGGTTGGCACAGCAACCCTGTGAGTCAGGATTATGACCCCAGTCTCAGGCACAAGGAAGCTAGTGCTCAGCCAGGGACACGCTCGCGGTTCCTGTGGCCCGGGGTGCTGAGCAGGGATGCCACTCAGCTTAGGGTGTGTGTGTACAATTCTAAAATTAAGATATAATCCACATGACAAAAAAAAAAAAAATCAGTGTTTTAAAGGGTACAATTCAGTGGTTTTATAGCACATTCACAATATTGAACAAACATCAGCATGATCTAACTCCAGAACATTTTCATTACCTTGAAAAGAAAGCGTCACCCCCACACTCCCCTCCTTCCTTCCGCAGCAACCACCAGTTTGCTGTCTGTGGCTGTGGATCTGCCTGTTCTGGAATCATCCAAGACACAGTCTGTGGCTTCTTTCTCCTGGTGTGTGTTCACGCATGTTGTGGCATCGCTTTCCAGGGCCGATAACGTTCTGCTGTGTGAACGAAGCACAGTTTGTTCATCCAGCTTGTGCACTGGTGGAGGTGCGGGCGATTTCCGCTTTTGGATCGCGTGGGTCGCGCTGCCGTGACCGTCTGTGGACAAGTATCTGTCTGAGACTTTGTTTTCCATCCTTTGGGTGTGTTCCTAGGAGTCAAGCATGCTTTCATTAGTTTCTTGGCCATTCATAGATCTCCTTTGGAAAAATGTCCAGATCCTTGGTCTGTTTTTTAATTGAATTATTTGTGCTTTTATTGTAGAGTCTTAGGTCGGATTTTAAATCCCACTGCCTCTACTGTCTGGCTGAACTTAGCTGGGCTTTCATCAGATTATGGGGTACTTGGCACACAGTGGTCTCCAGCAGAGACCAGTGGTCTGGTCGGTGAGGCCGCCGGAGGTCCCTGAGAGGCAGCCATGGGGGCAGGGGCTCCCCTTCCCGCAGCTCTCAGTGTGGCCCGGCTGCCCGCCCTGCCACACCTGTGTCCTCTCCCAGGGCTCCCCGACCTTTGTCACCCGGGCCCCTGAGGCATGAGCCTTCTCCCCGAGGGACTCCCCGCTCAGATGTCCTGGAGGCAGGAGGGCGTCAGCCCCTGGCATGTAATGCAGGCAGGAGAGGGTGGTGACCCGGGCTCCGTGACCTTCAAATGCCTCCTGGCCTTGTGTGCCCTCCCCGGGGTGGGGAGCAGGGGCCTGGCGCGGGGCTCCCCGAGAGCAGGCAGGGAGCAGGACTGGGACGGCGTGAGAACCTGGACAGAGGGGCCTGTGGTCACGAAGTCCTCAGACTCTTTGCAAGAGGCCCGCCACACTGCCCGGGGAACGTGGGTGCAGGTCTGAGGCTGGGTGTCTGGCCCTGCTGGGACCTCCCTGAGCTTGGCTGTCATTGACCATGGCTCCCTGGGGTGCGCACAGCAGGACCCAGTTTGTTCAGCAAATGTGAAGTCGCTCAGTCATGTCCGACTCTTTGAGACCCCATGGATTGTAGCCTACCAGGCTCCTCTGTCCATGGGATTCTCCAGGCAAGAGTACTGGAGTGGGTTGCCATTCCCTTCTCTAGGGGTTCTTTCTGACCCAGGGTCTCCCGCATTGCAGGCAGACGCTTTACTATCTGAGTCACCAGGGAAGCCCAGCAAAGGTGTGGTAGCATTAACCCTCTGGGTCTCCAGAGAAAGGAGTGTGTGGTGCGGTGCATGATGTAGCTCAGGGCGGCGGCCTTTGGGGTCTGGGACTGTGGAAAGAGGTAGAGCTGAATCGATTGTCAGAAACTCCCACCGTCTTCTTCCACGGGACCGGCCCTTCCTGGCCATGCCTTGGGGCATGGCCCTGTGACTGGCTGTGGACGCGGGATGTCTGTGGAACTGGTGCCTGCAGAGGACTCACAGTTGGCCTGCCCTCGTGTACCCCTTCGGCCATCACATCACGGAAGGAGCTTCCGGCCGGGGGTCTGAGCCGCAGAAACAGCGCAGTGGGCAGCCCTGGCCCCGGCCTCCCCCTGCCTCCCGGGCTCAGCTCGGCTGGAGCCCAGCCCCGCCCGCCCAGCCCTACTCTGCGCCGGCGAACCCTAACCCTAACCCTAACCCTAACCCTGAGCCCCTGGGTGTCGGGTGGCGGTTTCTCAGCAAGTGTCACCAGAAGCCGACAGACACAAGGGGGGGAGGGGCCACTTTTTACTCTAGCCCCAAACATTTTAAGCAGATTTGATGTAGTTTAGAATAAAAAGCGGCGGCGTGTAGAGACCTGCAGAGTGGTGGGGTCAATGTACATCCAGCTGGGCCCGTGCCTCTGCCCGGGGACCCCTGACTGTTCTGGGAGCTGCTTGGGCTGAGACTGGCCACCCCAGCTGGTCATTGGCCTGGGATGCCAGTTCGGAAGTGATGGGTCTGGACAGGGGAGTCAAGGTTTTTCTCGTTTGGTGGGTCTGTTTTGGCAAATAATCCTTGTCCTTAATCAGTTATATGTGGGGAGTGACTGGGGTTGCTTTGGGTTTCTCCTCAGTGCTGAGAGCCGAAAGATGCCCCACCTCCAAGTGGGGCGCCTGCTGCCTCCAGGTGAGAAGTCATGCCTGGAAACCAGGGCGTTGGCCCTTCTCTGCTGTCTCTAAGTGGACAGATCAGGGAATGGGATGATGTCGGGAGTGACAGAGGTGACACCACTGCAGATCTATGATTATTCAGATGATACTAAGGGGGATATCAGGCTTCCCTGGGGGCTCAGAAGGTGAAGCGTCTGCCTGCAATGCGGGAGACCCAGGTTCAGGCTCTGGGTCGGGAAGATCTGGAGAAGGAAATGGTAACCCACTCTAGTATTCTTGCCTGGAAAATCCCATGGAGGGAGGAGCCTGGGGGCTACAGTCCATGGGGTCGCAAAGAGTCGGACATGACTGAGTAACTTCACTTTCACTTCACTTTAAAGGGGGATATTAAGGGCTTCCCAGGTGGCACCAGAGGTAAAGAACCTGCCTGCCAATGTAGGTTAGATGTAAGAGACGTGGGTTCGATCACGAAGATCCCCTGGAGGAGGACAGGGCAATCCACCCCAGTATTCTTGCCTGGGGAATCTCAAGAACAGAGAAGCCTGGTGGGCTACAGTCCATTGGGTCACACAGAGTCAGACATGACTGAAGCAGCTTAGCACGCACGCACACACTGGGTTCACGCTTCATAGTGGAAGATGGAATTCTTTCCTTTTGGGATCAGAACAAGGCACGGGTGTCCACTCTTGCCATTTCTAGTCAACGTTGCATGGAGGTTCTAGCCAGTGCAAAAAAGCAAGAAAATAAAGGATTGGGAATTAGGAGATAAGACTCAGAATTTATTCACTGAGGACATAGTCATCTATGTTGAAAATCTGATGGAAACTACAAAAAAATGAATAAGTGAATTTAGCAAGGTTTTGGAATACAAGACCCATATACAAAATTAATTGTATTTCTGTAAACTTCCCACAAACAATGATTTAAAATTTAAAAATATAGTTCATAGTAGTATCAGAAACATGAGGTACATGTGAAGATGTCAGTTTTCCCCCAATCGATCAACACACTCCCAAACCATCCCAACAGGTTTCTCGTGGAAATTCACAAGCCGATTCTCACATTTATTTGGCATTTCAAAGGCTCTAGAATAGCTCACCCAACTTTGAAAAAGAAAAGCAAATTTATGCGGCTAACACTCCCCACTTTCCGTGTGCCTTGAGGCTAGTGCTGTAGATACAGTGCAGCTGTTCAGTCACAGAGTCACGTCTGAGTCTTGGAGACTGTGACGCGTAGGCTCCACTGGCCTCCAGTAGCTCCTGGAGTTTGCGCAAATTCATGTCCATTGAGTCAGCAATGCTCTCTAACCATCTCATTCTCTGCTGCCTCCTTCTCCTTTTGCCCTCAACCTTTCCGAGCATCAGGGTCTTTTCCAATGAGTTGGCTGTTGGTGCCAAATAGACGAGTAAATCCATGGGCCACAGCGAGAGTTTAGAAATACACCTACACACGGACAACAGATTCCCTGCAAAGACATCAATACAGTCCCATGGGGAGAGGGAGTTAATGGTGCCGAAACAACTGTACGGGGAAAATAAACTGTAACATGTTCCTGATGCTGTACCCAGAGCTTCATTCAAGATGGAGCCTATAACTCAAAGTAAAGTATAAAACTGCGAGCTTCCAGACCAAAGTGTAACATAAGACGTTTGTAACTTAGGGGTTACAGGAAAGGCAGTCAGAGAAGGCTTTCTGGAGGAGGCAGCCTGAGCACTGAATCTTAGAGTACAAACATGAGTTAGCAAAGCTAAGAGGGGAAGGTGCCCAAGTGGGGCCCTGCTGTTTGGTTCTGTACGGAGAGCAGAAAGCCAGGCAGGCAGGCACGCTCAGCTTGGAGAGCTGGTGGCTCCCAGTCTGGGTGGGGAGCAGGATGTAGTCAGGGTCTGTGGAGGCAGAGACAGGGAAGAGGCCCTTCTTTTCTGCAGTTGTAGATATGCTAAGAAATGAAGAATAACTGGCCAAACAGGGCTGTGATTTCTAAGAGTAGTTTTAAGGCTTACGTTTAACAGTATTTGACACAGATTGTGAGCATTGTCTCGTTTGGAGATGATATAGACGGTGTACCTCCTGTCGTCCTCTGCAGCTGTGAGGGCTGGAGGCCCAGCAGCCGGGCGCTCGGGGCCTGGGCCTGATCTTGGCTCTCAGAGGCTGCCGGGCGGCCTGGGGGAGGGTGTTTGCCCTGTTTGAAGTGCCCTGCTTGAGGCTGCAGCCACAGGCGGGCAGGAGGCACCGAGGCCTGGGTGGGGCAGGGCAGGAAGCAGGTGCCTAGAGGTCTTGGGGAGAACGGTGCCTGCTGAGTGTTCTGTCTGGCTCCTCAGAGATGCTCCCAGGGTGTGCTCTCTCTAGGGGACGTTTGGAAAGTTCCCATGGTCTGACCCTGTGTCTGCACCACATCCTGGGCGTCCTCAGCATCCGTGGATGTGGGGCCTGAGTTCTGGACACACGTTCCCACCTGGGAGGCCACAGAGGCTTAGGTCTGCAGCAAGGCGCCAGCAATCTGGAGGTGATTACGGATATAATTTCTCTGAGCCTCCACGAGCAAGTGCCCAACGCGCGGCCCCACCCCAAGTTACGCCTCAATCGGTGTTAGAAGGCATTTGACATTTGCCTTTGATTTATGTCCTAACTTTCACGTCCAGGGGCTCTCGTCCCGTTCTTCAGCTGCAGTCACTCCTCCTCTGAGAGCGCTTCTCACCGCGTCCTGCTGAGTGGCTCCTGGAGGTGGGTCTCACTAGAGACCCCGTCGGACGCCCACCAGCCACTCCGCAGATGAGCTGTTCAGCAGACCTGGGGGCTCCCAGGTGCCTTTGCTTTCACACAGATTTCTTGGCACAAAAAGGATCGGAAACAATGTGTTGCTGTGATGCACTCTCACACGTGTACACTGGTGTGTGTACACACTCGTGGTGCACACCTGCCCGAGTACACGTACGCACAGGTGTATGCTTGGCTCACCCTCGTGCACACGCAGTGCACACTATTCACACCACGCATGCACACTCAGCGGGCTCACAGATGCACACTTGGCCAACAGGCACCTGTGGCCTGTGCATGCCCAGCATTCAGACACACGCAGAGCACCCCCGGTGGGGAACCCTCTCTGCTCCTGATGCTCAGGGCCCAGGGAGGACAGGACTTCCTGTGGCGCCTGATGGGCACAGCAGTCCCAGCGCTGGTGCCCTCTGTCTGGACCTATGTCAAGGAGGGTGACAGGCCTTGCCCCAGCCCCCCAGGTGCACCAGGTCTTCCTCCTGAGTCGCTCCTCTGGCTGAGATGCATATGGGTGAAGTGGGGGCCCTGTGCCCCAGAACCAGCAGGGTTCCCTCTCGGGGGGAGCGGGCCCTCCTGTCCCGGTCACCCAAGTGCAGCACAGCCGTCCAGGGTGCCTGCATGCAGAGGGGTGAGAGCTGGACCGTCAGCCTTGGGCCGGCCTTTCAGGTGCTGGGGTTCACTGCTCCCACCTTGTCTCCCGCACCGCGAGGTCCCAGGACTCGTGGTCCATGGCTCACCGCCTCCATGTGGATGGACGGAGACCGGTATGAAGCAACGAAAGGCACCAATGGACATGGAGCCCCTCACCAGCTGGAGCGCCCCGTGAGCGTCTGCAGAGACAGTGGTTCTGAACCCTCTTCAGGGATGAGCAGCGTGATTGCAGGGCTTGGCGGGCGGTGGGGACCCACTGGTCGTCCCAGAGGCACCGGGCTCCTGGGCGAACGGTGTGGACCGGAACCACCCCCTGACGGGCGAGTGTGAGGGCCCAGCAGGACTCCGGGAGGGACCCACCCCCCCAATCCCCGCGCCCAAGCCCAGCACGGAGCAGAGCAGGCCCGGTGGGCCCCCAGTGCTCCCGCCCGGTTTCTACTTGTTAAAAATGGCACAGCCGTGAGACCTCCCTCAGCCTATTATAAATCTAATCCCGTGAGTTTCAGCTGAGTGAGCTTACATCTTGTTTGGACTCTGGGCCTGAAGTTGCCTAAAGCTGGGGAAGCGTAATTTCCTGGATGCCAGGACAATTAATTTGTCTTCAGTGGCCGCCCGACAGCTGTGCCTTTGGTTCTGGGGAACTGGTTTCTCCAGAACAGCAAGGTCCATTTACATCAGACGAACTTGGTGTTTTTAACGGGATAAAAACAAGCAATTTTGCCAGTGTTTTTGGATTGTTAATTTGGCTGAATACAAACTCACGTTACCGGTAAAGGACTGTGTCGTTCCTGAGCTCGTCTTGAAGTGATACTGGGGGCTGCACCCCAGGCCGAGCCCCGGGGCAGGGGGCAGTGCAGACCCTCCTGACTTGGAGGGCTGGAGGCCGGGCTGCTGGGGGCGGGGAGGCAGGGGTCAGGTCCTGCCCCAAGGGCTCGCATGCTAGTGAATGCCGAGAGTGGGCGGGGGCCGGGATTGTGATGCCTCCATCCTCCTGGCCAGAGGGCGCCATCCCGCCTCAGACGGGCAGCCTGGGCCCCCGCAGTGGGGAAGGTGGGCTGGGCCCTGCCCCGCTGAGCCTGTTTCCTTATCTGGTCCTGCTTCACGGAGTCGGGTGTCTGCTCGTCTCTGCTCATGGGGCTGCTGGAGCCGCAGGAGGAGGCCATCCATGTGCGCATGTGGGCTTGACCATCGGGGCCCTGGAGATGGGGTGGGGTGGGGTGGCGGCGCTGCCGTCCAGCACCCGCTGTTGTCTCTGGGCACCCACCCTCACCTCGGCTGTCCGGGCCCTATCGGGCCTCGCCTTGTAGCACCAGCGCTGGTGGAGGCCCCTTGCCTGGCAGCTGCTTGGAGCAACGACACACACAGTCTGCGAGCTGGTGCCACACCCCGGGAGCGCGCTTCACACGACGGCAGCTCGATCACGGCTCCCACGCGCAGCCCCGGCTCCGGCTAATGGAAACTCGGTGATCCGTGGCACGTGTGGCAGACATCTGCTCAGGGTAATGTGCTGGTGATGTACGTATTGGTGATCAATCAGTGGATTTGCAAGAGAGGCATAAGGTATTTAATTATAACTGTGTTAGGCGGGTGTGCGTGGTGGAGGCGACGTTTGAATAGGTCAGACCAGCCCTCATCCTGCTGTGTTGTTGGGGATTAAATGCCACTCACTCTGAGGGCTGCGGGCCTTTCTGCAGTCGAAGGGTGTCACTTGCTTGCAAATTGAAAATGTCCCATTGCTTCGAAAAACATGATTGATATCCTTTGCAAAACAAATGCTACAGTACCCAGATCTCAAAACCTGGTGCCGCCCCTTGGCTTCAGCCACTTGATCACTGGAATGAAACTCAGGAAGAGAAGTTGAAAGATGAAACGAAACTTTATTTGCTCAGATGGAAGCAGAAAAATATACCCTCAGATAGTCTGTATGTCGTATACTTGTGTGTGGAAACAGCTGTGTCCTATCACCATCTGAATTATATCTGGTATAATTTAAAATGTCAGCACAACTGACAATAGACTGTAAGTAACAGGAATGAGACAGACACAACACAGGCCCACTAGGCACACGCATGCACACACTTGCATGTGACCACGGCATGGAGGAAGCCTGACCCCAGAGTCACAGCTTGAGTCCCAGGCCTGGGCCACTGTGCTGTAGGTCTGTGATCTATACAGAGCGAGGGCAGCAGGGTCGGGGTGCTGGCCTGCGGGGACGCTCAGCACCGTGCCCGGCCAACCCGAGAGCCCACCGACACTGGCTGCGCCCCTAGGAGAGAGTTCTGCCGGTGGGTGTCTGCGAGGGTGCGGTGACCTCAGTCCTCTCTGGTTGACGTGTTGGCGGCCTGAGCTGGCTGAGAGCGCATTGGTGACGTGAGTGGGCATCACTACCAGTGACCACCTCTGGAGTCAGGGCCAGACACGCCTTCTCAAAACCATAGGACCCCAAGGGGTTTCTATTCACAGGGCGGATGAAATCGGGATACTGTGACTTAATGAAACGCCCAACCTTATGAATCAGGGTGCAACCATGTCTCCCGACCGATTCAGTCTCGCGTGCCTGCCTCCTTCATCTACCCCAGCCCCAGCTTCTCTGAGTCTGATAAAGCAAGACAGTAATTCCGAGTCGAGACAGCAAGGCTCCTTGGGTGTGTTTTTGCTGTTTACAAAATTAGCCAATCGTCGTCACCTAGTGAATCAGATTAGGTGTAATCCATACTAATGTTCAAATTAAGTCACGGAAAGCAATTAACTCTGCGAAAAATGGGCTGGTGAAAAATGATAAGGTTGGTCAAATAGTTTCACTGTGCATAATTGTGTTTTTTAAATGCCCGTCTCTACCCAGTAGTTATATCATTTACATTTCAAATGGATGCACCCACCTCCAATGCTTGTAATTGTGCATTTCCTAACTGTACACCTCACAGTGTAGCAGAAATTTGTCAGCCGTCTGCTCTGGAATGTTTGGTTGGAATGTGCCAGAATAGGGCTTCCTCGCTGCTCAGGAGAATCAAGTGTGCTTTGCCCCTACGCTGTCCCAAAGGCCTCCCCTCTTCACCCCCCTCCGCCTTCCTCCCCCCACTTCCTTCCTTCTTTTCTGTATAAAAAAAGTGCACAGAATTTTTTAAACAACCGTCAAATATTCAGCCCACAACACGAGACGCACTTGTCACTTCCAATCACATCATTCATGACAGGGACACCGTCAAAAACCTTGGGCAGCGTTCACAGGATCAATTAATAGCTGACTTGACCGTCTGCACTTCATTTTTATTGTTTTCAGCTAGAGAAAACGCCCACCAACTCCACCCCAGACACTCTGCTCACCCGCAGCAGTCTAGGAAGCGACCTCTCCATCATTACCTTGACTCTAAGTGATCGTGACCCTGACCGTGAGCTCTTAGCCCTCAAGCAAGATCCCTGGGTGAGTCAAGAGCAAACCCTTAAGTCCTCCAACGCGAAGTGGTGGGTTTTATCTGAAGGGGTAATGGGGCAACAGGGAAATGAGCGCCTTTCAGCCTGTCACCTCTTTCCCTCCAACCCAGGCTGGTTTCAGCACTGAGCCTGAGTTTGTGAACTTTGTGGATTGTGTCAGAACCTCATTTCTTTGCTTCAGGTGGACTGAAATCACCCCAAAGGCCCCAGACTGACCGGGTGCCAGCCCTGGAGGGGGAGCCGCCTCAGTGCCTCTCACATGGTCCAAAGGTGGAGGTTCACCTGGCGCGCCTCCAGCGGGGGGTGTCTGCCCTCTTGCACGTGGGGTGACCTGCATCCAGGAAGGGGGTCAGGGGTGGAGAGGATGTAGTCAATGCTGAACTTGATGTCCCTGTGCGCCTCCCTCCCCAGGACGGCAGGGCTGGCCGGGGTCGGGGGCTCGCGGGGGGGGATTGGGGTCGCCGGTGCGCTGGCCGGGTCAGGGGGGCCCGGGTGCGGCCCCGCATCTGTCCCGCGCGCCCCCCTCCCCTCCGCGCCCACGGGGCCGCGCCGGCGCCGCCGGCGGCGGAAGTTGCCGTTCTCGAAAAGGTCCAGCAGTGACTCGCAGCCGCCGGCGAAGGTCCAGTAGTTGCCCTTGCCCTTCTCGTGGCCGTCGGTCCGTGGCACCTGTGCGGGCGAGGGACTCAGCGCCCGGCGTGCTCCCGGGGGGCCCGCCCACCGCGCTCACTCGGGGAGCCCCTGGCGGCCCCGGAAGGATGCCCCGCCCTGGGGGTGGGCGAGTCGCCGGGGAGCTGGAGAAGGCTACCCGTGAACTTTCCAGCGCACGCCGCTGCAAAATGCACACCCACCGCCCAATCAGGGGTGCCTTGGTCCAGGGGTCCCTGGGCCTGGGACACTCAGGGGCCGCCCAGGGCGGGGCTCACCTTGACAAAGCAGCTGTTGAGGGACAGGTTGTGGCGGATGGAGTTCTGCCAGGCGCGCTGGTTGGCGCGGTAGTATGGGAACCTGCGCATGATGAAGTCGTAGATTCCAGACAGGGTCACCCTGCCCGTCGGGCTCTGCTGAATGGCCATGGCGATCAGCGCGATGTAGCTGCAAACAGGGGCGCTCAGGCTGGGCCGGACAGGGGGAGGGACCCCGGAGCGCGTCTGCGTCTGGAGTCTCCTGCCGGCCATGCTCCACGCGGGGACCATTCCGCGCTGCCTTCCCCGGGGCGCCGGGGAGCTGGGGGCGGGGGTGGTTGTTGGAGTGGGGCCCCCTGGAGCTCCCAGCGCAGCTCTGCGCAGACCCGGGAAGCTCACCCTCACACCTGGGGCTTCCCGGGAAGGCTGGAGAACCTTCTCGGTTACCTCCTAACGTGCGGATGAGAAGTGAGCCCTCCCGTGCGCGAGCCGGTCGGAGGAGGGCCCCCGACCCCTGCGGCCCTGGCCCGGCCCCGCGGTCACCTGTACGCTGGCCGCGTGAGCCGCTTCTCCTCGTCCGAGCTGCCCGCCGGGTAGTCGTCGGCGTCGTAATTGAAACAATTGTAGGGATACTGCGAGCTGTCAAACATCGCGGTGCGCCTGCCGCCTGCGGGCCGCCAATGCTGCCGCCTCCTCCGCGCGGCCCGCCGGAGCGCTCCAGGTCGGCGCGGAGGTTCTTCCAGGCGCGGACCAGTGGCGTCTGAGCTGCCGGCTGCTCTCCGCCAGAGCGGGGAACCTGGGCTCCTGGGGTCCCCCCGCCCGCCCCCACCCTCCTCTCGCATCCAATCCCGGAGCGGGGGAGGCCCCTGTAGCCGGTAAAGCCGAGGGGAGCGGAGAGCGGGCTCGCGGTGGCCCCCGTGGCTAGCGGAGGGAGGAAGGAGCCACGCGCTGGGTGGTCCGACGGACGTCGGGGGCGGGGCGGGGTGGGGTGGTGTGGGGTGGGAGGGCCACCACCTCCCGCCGAGTGCCCCTCGCGCTCCTTGTGCTGCCCCAGACTTCAGGGCGGAGCTCCCTGGGTCCCCCAAGCCTGCGCGCACCCCAAGACTCAGAGGTCCTTCCCTGGCTTCTGGCTCCCCAGAGATCACTCCCGAGCTGCCAGGAACCGGACCACAGAGAGGGCGGGGGCGTCGCCCCTTCCCCACCAGGTTCTGCCCCTCTGCCTTCAGCCCCAGTGCAACGGTGGTCCAGGGTGTGTGCCGCCCGCACCCTGGACCAGAGCCAGACACAGGGTCCAGCCCACCCTGGCGCGCTCTGTCCCTGCTGTGCCGTCTCCCTTGTATCCTCCTTGGGGGGCCTTTTGTGGAGCTCTGAGCCCAGTGGCCCCCTGCTCTGTAAATTCCTCTTCAGCCAAGCCTCTGCTTCACTGGTCCCTTCTGGGGGTCACTGGTGGGCGCCTGGGGAGAAAAGACAGGGGGAGGACGTTTTAGCAAGAAGTGAGGTGGGATCCTAAGGAGGGCCCTTTGATTCAAGGTGGCTGTACCAGCAAAAGGCATGTCCACGAATAGTCTGCAAAATTCTGGCCATGAGCCCTGTCAGTGCATCTGGCCAAGGCCAGGACACCTGAATAGTCTTCTTCCAGAAGATTCTACCTTCGAAGCTGCACCTGCAGCTCTGAAATGACCTGTGCTCCGTCCAGCCTGTTGCCCCAGCAGGGATGGTGGCCGGCCTGCTGATGTGGGCGCCCAGGACCCAGGGCCGCTGTGCCAGCTCCCTCCCGGCTCCGACTCCTGCAGTGGGATCTGAGGTGCACTCGGGCTCAGACACAGTCAGGGGCTCTGCATCATCGTCTCTACCAGGTGTCAAAATGAAAAATGCTGGGATGTGGGAATGTCAGATGGTACAGCCCCTCAGGAAAACATTTTGGTTGTTTCTTTAAAAACTAAGCATGGCCGCGCCAGTCTCCACAGTGCACAGGCCCCGAGCTCACTTCTTGTCATACGGCGCTGCGTGCGGACTTGTGGCTCTGTAGCAGTAGCGGAGGCAGCGGCTGGTCTCTGGCAGGATGAGCGGCTTCAGCAGCAAGGAGCGCGTGCGCCCTTCACCCTCAAGTATCGAGTCTTTCTCAAATGAAAAAGGACAATATATCTCTCCATTTCATGATATTCCAATTTATGCAGATAAGGAAGTGTTTCACATGGTGGTTGAAGTGCCACGCTGGTTGAATGCAAAAATGGAGATTGCTACAAAGGACACTTTAAACCCAATTAAGCAAGACGTGAAGAAAGGAAAACTCCGTTATGTTGCAAATCTGTTCCCTTATAAAGGATATATCTGGAACTACGGTGCCATCCCTCAGACTTGGGAAGACCCGGGACACAATGACAAGCACACTGGCTGTTGTGGTGACAATGACCCAATTGATGGGTGTGAATTGGAAGCAAGGTGTGTGCATGAGGGGAAATTATCAGAGTGAAAGTTCTGGGCATTCTGGCTATGATTGACAAAGGGGAAACTGACTGGAAAGTCATTGCTATTAATGTGGAAGATCCTGATGCAGCCAATTATAATGATATTAATGATATCAAGCGGCTGAAACCTGGCTACCTGGAAGCTACTGTGGATTGGTTTAGGAGGTACAAGGTTCCAGATGGAAAACCTGAGAATGAGTTTGCTTTCAATGAAGAATTTAAAGATAAGAACTTTGCAATTGACATTATTGAAAGCACTCATGACTACTGGAGAGCATTAGTGACTAAGAAAACTGATGGAAAAGGAGTCAGCTGCATGAACACCACGGTGTCTGAGCGCCCCTTCCAGGGTGATCCCGCCGCCGCCAAAGCCACTGTGGGTGCTTCACCACCACCATGTGAATCTTCCTGCACAATACCGACGGACGTGGGTAAGTGGTTCCATCACCAGAAAAACAAGGCGATTTCTCTGGAACACACGCTGATATTGCTGCGTCCCACTCGTCGGAAAGTGTTAGATGTCAAAGTAGTAGCTTTTCCAAGCTTTAAATTTATAGAACTAATCAGTCAGATTCTGTTGTCACCAATCCAATATATTCATACGTTATCCATCTAAGAGCATTTGTCATGTCAACTAAAGTAACTTTTAGTTCCTGCTTAAATATCAAGGCTGTTGTAGTTTGGAAGTCATCTGTGACTGAGTATGCAAGATAAGTACATATTGGATGTATATGTTTGCCATGGGTTAGGAAATAAAAATTATTTTGTTTCAAAAAATTAAAAAAAAAAAAACTAAACGTGCTGCTACCATGTGACCCAGCGGTTGCACTCTTGGGTGTTTATCCCAAGTGAAGACAGAACTTTTCACAAGCACTTGTGACACGTGTTCAGAATGATTTTATTCCTCTTTTCCCCAAATTGGAATCAGCCCAGATGTCCGTCAACAAGGAGGCTGTTGGTCCAGCCCCACGCCAGGCACCACCACGGCACCGAGGTCTGGCAGCTGATCCAAAAGCCCCCCTGACACAGTGAGACGAGCAGAACCCTCCCCATCACAGCAAGAAAACCAGCGATCTGCACACTCACGACTTTTCTTGACTCTGTCAGAGAGCTCAGGTTTCAGGGCAACAACTGAAACCCAGGGGACCAGGCGCATCAGAGGAGAGCAGTCCTGAAAGCCCGTGCCTGCTCCGGCAGGCTGGAGCGGAGAGTTGCCGAAGTCACAGGAGCGCAGAGACCCACAGGACGGGCGGGGGCAGGGCCGGCTCTCCCGTGGGCCTCGCTGCACCTGGGAGAGGAGGAGAGGATGCAGGGGATGGTCTAGAAAGGCCAGACTTGGGGGTGCGGATTTGCACAGCACCCCCGGAACCCATCTGCGTCGGCCCAGGGAGGGCCAGCCAGTGGGGGTCTCGTTCCCAGGGTGTGGCCGGTCCAGAGACAAGGTCTCGGGACGAGCTTCTGCCGCCTAAGAGAGTGGATGGTGGGAGAGGCGCTTCAATCTGTTCACTTGTTTAATTGAATTGAACATGAAGGCTGATCGGTTAGAAAACCTTCCCAACGTGCTTTGGTTTCTTAGGCATCTGAACCTTGCTTGGCTTCCTTCTGAAAATGACTCATTATTTGGGTCATTATTTGGGGCCTGACAATGGGAAGAATGGCTTCTCCGGCCTGTGAGCTGGAAACATCCTCAAGACACCGCTGAGAATGGCGGTCCAGGCATCAGCAGGAGGCCAGCAGCGACTGAGAGCCTCTGCCTTTCTGTGCTGACTCACTTCTCAGGACAGCCGTGAGCCAGGCCGACCGCGCGGTCCCCTCCACGGGCCGGGAGGGTGACCAGCTCACCGGAGTCAGGTCACCCGTGTGGGACCCAGGCCCTTCAGGAGAGGACGCGGCTGCAGTTCCAGGGTCGGGCAGCCTGTGGGCGCTCACAGGCCTGGGCACAGGGGGGCCTGTGTGAAGAAGGGGCACCACCTGGGCAGGAGGGCAGCCCTGAGCCCCCGCAGCCCTCCCCCAGCACGTCCGACAGAGACGGGCACAGACGACCCCAGAGAAGAGGAGGAAGACGGGGACTTCATGTGACCTCTGTCGGGTCTTGTTAGCCCTTACTCACACACTTTTGTATGTTGTAATTAAAAGTTACAGAAGGTTCATAAAGGACAGAAAGGTTGAAAATAGAAAATCTCACAGACAGAAGCTGTCCCCCTCTGCAAAGGTGGAGAGAGGACCGGAAGTGCCCTGTTGCTCCACTGTGGCAGTGACCGTCTGCCCCTCTGGGGTCCTCTCAGCCTCATCAATCTGGACTCCTCTCGGGAGGGGGCTCGCCAGGCCTGAATCCCAGGAAGCGAGACCACCGGGGGCCACGCACAGGGGAGTGGGAACCCTTGAGCCCGGCCGTGGGGTCTGCATGGGCTCGGGTGAGGATTGCAAAGGCGTGGGCTCGGGGCTGGGGGGCAGGCGCCCCTGCAGAAGTTGGGGGCAGCCAGGGCTGCTGAACGGGGGGGCTGAGTGGGTGGAGCTGCTGGGGTGCTGGGCCACGCCCCTAGTCCTCACATGGCCCCGCTGTCCGGTGGGAAGTGGACCCGACCTCCGAAACACGTGATCTGCCATGGGAGGGGGGCATGGGAGAACACACTGAAGTCACTCAGGCTGGAGGCCAGGAGACCTTCCAGGATGAGGCTTTTGAGCATCGCCTGGGGTCAGAACAAAGTAAGGGTGGGGTGGGGCCCACAGAAGGGTGGAAGGCGGGGCTGCGGCCCATGGGTGCCCGTCAACCCTCCAGATAAATTCCGTCCTCTCCTTCTTCGGTGCTGAAATATTTACCAGTGCACAGAACTCCTGTTGAACACTTGCTGAACACTGACCCATTGACCCCATGGGTGTCTTTGGGCCCGGGCGCTGCACTGCGTCCTGTCCAAAAGGGTGGCAAGGCCACCTCCCCCCGGCTCCGGGCCTGCCCTGGGGGCTGGCGGGGCCCGAGCCTTGTCACTGAACAGGCAGCCAGCCCTCTCTGGAACCCATGGCAGGCAGGGCTTGCTGACAGCTCAGCGGGCCGAGGGGCCCATCGGGCCAGCAGCTGCAGGTCGTTGCTTCTGAGGCCTTGGATTCTGATCGTGAACACAGGGATCCGGGCGGCGCTTCCCAGGCCGGACTCAGGTCGCCTCTGCCCGAGGAGGCTGGTCTTGCCTTTCTCAGGGTCCCCTCTAGATGGTGCAAGGGAGCCAGCCACAGCGCGTCCGCTGTGGCCTCCCAGGCTCCCCCAGGACAACACTGACCACAGGGCACGTCCCACCGAGTGTAACTGGGGAGCTGCAACCTGGAGCAGGGCGGAACAGCGCTCAGGCCTCGGGGGGAGTGCTGGCCGATCAGAGCCCCCACAGCCCAGCGGGGCTGCTCTGGACTTGGGCGGCCTGCTGTGGGCCCACAGGCCCCCTGCCGCCGCCGGCCCCCTCTTATCCCGTTCAAGCTGCATTCCGGGAGCCGCCCCCTCCTGGGGGTGAACACAGTTCCCAGCCCCCGGCCAGCCTGCAAACCCCTGCTGCTGAACGCCAGCTCCAAGCAGACTAAGAAAGACCCAGGTGTACAAAATAATGTGGACCCTGGGCTGGAGAGGGAGGGGGAAGGGAGGGGTGGGAAGAATCAGGAGACTGGGCTGACGCACAGGCACGGCCGCGTCTGAAACAGACAGGGAGTGGGAAGCTGCGGTAGAGCGCAGGGGTGCCCCGCGGGGCTCCATGCAATGCGGGGCTCCGTGCAATGCAGGGTGGGGGGAGGTCCAGGAGGGGATTGTTGCCTGGAAAATTTCACGGACAGAAGAGCAGGCTATAGTCCACGGAGTCACAGAGTCGGGCATTTGTGAGCACACTCACATAGCTGATTCTGTTGTACGGAAGAAACTAACACGTTACAAAGCAACTGTACCCCAATTTTAAAAGGGTAAGAAAGGCCCCTCTGTGCATCTGGGGACCCCCAGCGTGGGCTCTCCTGACCAAGGTGGGGTTCGTCCAAGCCCTTCCTGCTCCCAGGCTTCTGGGCGCCTCTGCTTCTGTTCCGTTCTGTCTGGGTGAGGGCTGGGGCAGTGGGTTGAGGGAGAGTTTCTAGGGGGGACTGTGCAGGACCCTGAGAGGGGAGCCTGGGGGCCCCTGAATCCAGCAGCCTGCACCTCTGGGCGTGGCCTTTGGGGGCTGGCCCCAAGAATTGCACACTTGGCCTGCTCCCAGGTGGGGAGGCTCTGGGCAGGGCTGGGGTCCACCAGGGGCCTCCTTGTCCTCTGTCTCGGGCTTGTGGGTGGGGGCTGGGAGAGATGCTGAGCCCCCCACCTGCATCTCTGCAGCCGCACGGACACCCTGCATCCCTCAGACCCAGGGGGCAGGGGCTGCGCACGCCTCCCACCCAGGCACTGGCTGACTTGTCCACTCACCTGCTTAATTCAGGAAGTGCTCTCTGCCCTCAGACGGCTGCCAGCTCCTGCCCCCTGATTCTACATAACCAGCTCTTAGGCTGACCACGGAGGGCTTTTGTTTGGATTTCCCCCCATTTGTTTTTTCAGTCGTGCTTGACTTCTTGCCACTTTCTCCGTGGCCCTGTGGCAGGTGCTGTCCCGTAACACTTGTGACCAAGCACACCGCCCAAATCTCGTGGGGAAGCCGGCTTCCCAGAGAGGGATTTAACTGAAAGCCTCTCCTGGCCTGTTTGTGTCCTCCGCCACCCTGGCCCCCCGCAGCAGTCTGAGTCCCAGGCACCAGGCACTCCCGCGATAATTAGGAAAAGTCCCCTCGCCCGGCTGGGCACTGGTTCAGATGGTGAACTGGGCACATTGGAATTCAGGTTCCTGCACAGCCACGCCGAGACGCACACAGGACCAGGCAGGGGGCCCTCGCCCGGCTCATGGCTCAGCCCTGCCCTCACCTCTCCTCCCATCCAGCAGCTTTATCTGCTGTTTGAATCTGTATCAAAGTAATAGACAGACTGTGGCTCAGATCATGAACCCCTTATTGCCAAATTCAGACTTAAATTGAAGAAAGTAGGGAAAATCACTAGACCATTCAGGGATGACCTAAATCTTATCCCTTACGATTATACAGTGGAAGTGACAAATAGATTTGAGGGATTAGATCTGATAGACAGAGTGCCTGATGAACTATGGACGGAGGTTCATGACACTGTACCAGGAGGTGGTGAGCAAGACCATCCCCAAGGAAAAGAAATGCAAACAGGCAAAATGGCTGTCTGAGGAGGCCTTGCAAGTAGCTGAGAAAAGAAGAGAAGTGAAAGGCAAAGGAGAAAAGGAAAGATATATCCATTTGAATGCAGAGTTCCAAAGAATAGCAGGGAGAGATAAGAAAGCCTTCCTCAGCGATCAATGCAAAGAAATAGAGGAAAACAAAGATGGGCCCAATAAAGGACAGAAATGGGATGGACCTAACAGAAGCAGAATATACTAAGAAGAGGGGGCAAGAATACACAGAAGAACTTTACAAAAAATATCTTAATGACCTGGATAACCATGATGGTATGATCACTCACCTAGAGCCAGACATCCTGGAATGCAGTCAAGTGGGCCTTAGGCATCACTACAAACAAAGCTAGTGGAGGTGATGGAATTCCATTGAGCTGTTTCAAATCCTGAAAGATGATGGTGTTAAAGTGCTGCACTCAGTATGCCAATAAACTTGGAAAATTCACAAGACTGGAAAAGGTCAGTTTTCATTCCAATCCCAAAGAAAGGCAATGCCAAGGAATGTTCAAACTACTGCACAATTGCACTCATCTCACACACTAGCAAAGTAATGCTCAAAATTCTCCAAGCCAGGCTTCAATACGTGAACTGTGAACTTCCAGATGTTCAAGCTGGTTTTAGAAAAAGCAGAGGAACCAGAGATCAAATTGCCAACATCCCCTGAATCACAGAAAAAGCAAGAGAATTCCAGAAAAATATCTACTTCTGCTTCATTGACTATGCTAAAACCTTTGTCTGTGTGGATCACATTCTGTGGAAAATTCTTAAAGAGATGGGAATACCAGGCCACCTTACCTGCCTCTTGAGAAATCTGTATGCAGGTCAAGAAGCAATAGTTAGAACCAGACATGGAACAATGGACTGGTTCCAAATTGGGAAAGGAGTATATTGGTCAAAGCTGTATATTGTCACTCTGCTTATTTAACTTATATGCACAGTACATCATGTGAAATGCCAGGCTGGATGAAGCACAAGCTGGAATCAAGATTGCTGGGAGGAATATCAATAACCTCAGATATGCAGATGACACCACGCTTATGGCAGAAAGCAAAGAGGAACTAAAGAGCCTCTTGATGAAAGTGAAAGAGGAGAGTGAAAAAGCTGGCTTAAAACTCAACATTCAAAAACTAAGATCATGGCATCCAGTCCCATCACTTCATGGCAAATAGATGGGGAAACAATGGAAACAGTGAGAGACTTTATTTTTTGAGCTCCAAAATCACTGCAGATAGTGACTGCAGCCATGAAATTAAAAGACACTTGCTCCTTGGAAGGAAAGCTATGACCAACCTAGACAGTATATTAAAAAGCAGAGACATTAATTTGCCAACAAACGTCTGTCTAGTCAAAGCTATGGTTTTTCCAGTAGTCATGTGTGGATGTGAGAGTTGGACCATAAAGAAAGCTGAGCGCTGAAGAACTGATGCTTTTGAACTGTGGTGTTGGAGAAGACTCTTGAGAGTCCCTTGGACTGCAAGGAGATCAAACCAGTCCATCCTAAAGGAGATCACTGGAATATTCATTGGAAGGACTGATGCGGAAGCTGAAACTCCAACACTTTGGCCACCTGATGCGAAGAACTGACTCATTAGAAAAACCCTGATGCTGGGAAAGATTGAAGGTGGGAGGAGAAGGGGATGACAGAGGGATGAAATGGTTGGATGGCATCACCGACTCAATGGATATGAGTTTGAGTAAACCCCAGGACTTTATGATGGACAGGGAGGCCTGGCATGCTGCAGTCCATGGGGTCACAAAGAGTCGGACACGACTGAAAGACTGAACTAACTGACTGAATAGACGGATCCAGTTTCAAAAGTCAAATAACATCCGATCATATCATGGAAAAGAGTGGACCCCTGCCCACGTCACCCCTGTTGCTGAAGCAAAGACCCAGAGAGATCACTTTGTGTTCGTCTCCCCGGGTGTGCTGGGCTGTCATGTCTTGTTTGCACGTTGTCTCCACGTTTCTAAATGGCAAACATTTTATTTTGCAAGTTTTACAACTTCCCTTTTTTTTGTTGTTTTTTTAACCTCCCATCTTCCTGCCTGAGAGAGGCCTTGGGTCTCCCCAGTGCCTTTCAGTTCAGCTGCATCACATTCTCCTTTTGAGGGAGAGAGCGCCGAGCGCTGACGTGGCCGTGACTGGGAAGCTCATCACGGCCGAGTGGACTGTCCTGTTGTCTTTCCTTCCTGGCGTGACCGTCACCCAGACGTCACCTGTCCCTAGGCCTGTCTTCACTTTGACCAGGGCTCCTCCGTCCTGCTCTTCCTGGGTCTGAGCCCGCTCTGTGCCTTTCACTGTCATACCGGGGGGGCCAGGCCCCCCTGCCGTTCCCCTTTTCCTGACTTCCTCCCCGCCCCCAGCCCACCAAGCAGCATCTGCGGGCCCTCAGGGTGTGTGTGCACAGTCAGTTCGCTGCATGTCCATCTGTCCTGCCTCACCTCCCGGCTTCCGGGGGGCGGCCTCATGGGCCTGCCCGAGCTCTGAGCCTCTGACCGTGCCCCCTGTGGTGAGGGGACGAGACACTGTCCTACCAGATGGGTGTCCGTCAGACTCCTTGGGAACCCCTTGCAGTGAGGCTTCTCTAGGGTCTGACAGTGCATCACCCAGTCTTCACAAGAATCCTGTTAACTCAGGTGGACCGGAGACCCCCAGCCCACCTTCACCGGGAGCTCCCGACCGAGTGATTTTCCACCCGCCCCCAACTTGCCCCTTGGCCGGCCGGCCCCACCTCCGGCTGTGCTGGGCTCCCAGCCAGTCCCGGACTGAGGCCCTTTGTCCCGGCTGCACTGAGGCTGAGCGAAGCTGTCTCCAGGGCTTACCTGCTGCCCAGCTCTGAGCCCCCTGGGGCAGCTCCGCGGAGCTCAGGGCCTCCTTTCTGAGGCTGCGTCCCCTCTGGGGGGGAGGACATGCCCCCCAAGTGTGCCCCTTTGACGTGGCCATCACTTTGAGGAACAACGGAGTGGACATTGCCCTTTGGGAAGGGACGTTCCATGGCTGAGAGAATCTTTCTCTGCGAGTGTTCTTCTCCGCCCAAAGCGGGGGTGACTCTGGATTTGGAGAGACTCTTACTGGGGAGAGCACGAATTTAAACACACGTAACCACCACAGCCTTGTCCCTGCTCCCCCTGGCCACCCCCAGAGCAGGCATCCCCCGCTCCCTCCTCCTTCTGTCTTCAGCTCAGGGAGTTCTGGCGGACGGGGAAGCTCTGGGTCGGGACCCGGGTTCAAAGGCCGCTGCACCGGAACACCGCGGACGGGGCGTCTAGACGCAGGCTCTTCTCTGTGTTCTGGGAGCTGGAGACCAGGCCAGGTTTCTGGTGGGTCCTCTCTCCCGGCTTGCGGATGGCCGTCTCCTCCCTCAGTCCCCACGTGGCCCCCATCTGTGTGCCCGGACAGTTAGGGGACAGGTGAGGGAACTCTGGTGAAGGCACAGGGGCTGTGATTTCTCTGCTCGAAGAACACGAGGTTCGGGTGAGCTGTTGGCCGGCAGGCTCCTCCAGGGCCCGGTCTGCCTGCAGGAGATGCTCTGACCCCCTGCATCTGTCAGCGGGGCCCTGGGGGGCTGGGTCTCTCCGGCCACCCCTGGCTCAGCCCCAGTGCGTGCCAGCTCCTGCGGGTGAACACAGCGCCCACGTAATGCCAGCCCTGGAGAGACTCGGGGAGCTGCACTCAGTTCCCTGGAAGCAACCACACCAGGCGTGGGACAGGCAGCCCCTTCTTCCAGGACGGACACTGGCCGTGCTCAAGGGTGGACAGGCTGCCGGGCAGCAGGAATTGAGGGACGCAGATGCCAGTGAGGCCCTAGCTCATATTTGCTGAATCTTTATTGCACTTTTACCACATTGCAAACTATTCCACGAAAATGCCTTGAAGGTAGCCAGCCGCATGACCGGTCGCATGTGCACCAGCTCCAGACAGTGCCATGAGGTCAGCGCGGCGGCTGGGGGACGGCTGGTCCTTCACTTCGAAACCCACGCGGTGTTCATCCCTTGACGCGAGTCTGTGAGGGCCCCGGGAGCCTCCTGTGGCCCCGAGAAGGGAGAAGAGTTTCTACTGCGAGCTCAGTCCAGAGTGGGAGCCCTTCTCAGGACCATCTAGACCAGCTGGGTGGCCCCCATATGTGACCTGTGGGGTGGTCAGGGTCTGTACAGATGACATCTCTATGTATGTACATTTACACCAGGTATAAATACAAAATCGTAAGTAAAGGCTTCCTTTCCGTACAAAAGGGTGCTGGCCCACCACCAGGCCGCCTCTGTCCGTGGGCACAGCGTGCGCCCCTGGCTGCCCGGGTCTGAAGTGAGGCACGTGCCCCGGCAGCCGTCTGCCCATGCGGGCTCATGTCCCGGGCGGCTGGCCTGGCTGCGGCCCGCGTTCACTACCTCCCGGCCGCGGCTCTGTGCTCGGGGCCCAGGTCGTCCTCCACGACGCTGTGCAGCCCGTCCTTCTCCACGCAGTCCCTGACCGCCCGCAGCACGATGCGCAGCCGCCGGTCCAGCGCCTCCAGGTGCGGCTGGAACAGCACGGGGGCCACGCGGTCCGCGTGCAGGGACTCGGCCATCAGCAGACTCAGCCGGTGCTCCTCCTTGGCCAGGAGCTGCAGCCGCAGATACGTGGACCTCCGGATCCTGCCGGAGACGGAGATCAGGCTGGCGCCCGAGGAGCAGCCTGCCTGTGCCCTCACCCCTGCCCCGGATGGGCCTCGGGGGCCCTGGGGAGGGTCCTGCCTGCAGTGGGGTCCGGCAGGCCCCATCCTCTCCAGCAGGAGCGGGGCAGGAGGCAGCCACGGCTCGGCTCAGCCTCTGGGCCAGGGGGACGCGAAGCAGGAGGCTGGGCCCTACGGCCTGTCTCCCTGGTTGTTAAAGGGAGGGGCTGGTTTCGGGAGTCACATAGTGGGAGAGTAGGGGCCGGGGGCCTCGGTGTTGTCCTCTGCATGGAGGGCGGGCCGTTGTGGGGACAGGGAGCTGGGTCCTGGGAGGGGCACCACCTGGTGGGGTGGGAAGGCTCAGTCTGGCCCGTGGCTGCGGGAGGGCTGGGCTGGGGCATCTGCAGGGGCAGGGCCGTACCTGCAGCACTGCTGTAGAGGCACCAGGATGGACAGCTCGTCGTGAGAGTGCTTCCCAAACCTGATGGAAGAAGGGCAGAGCTGGGGGGTGGGCGGGGGACACGTGGGCAGAGCTGCCAGGCCGCGAGGACCCCTGGGCTGGTTGGGGGGCCCGGATCCTGCTGTCCCCAGCCCCAGACGCAGGGCCTGGGATGAGGCAGGTGCTCAGAAGCCATCTGGCCGCTGGACCGAGCAGACACTCGATGGTGACAGGCCGCGGCCTGGCTGGGTGGACAAGGCCCGAGGGCAGGGCAGCCTCAGCTCCGGCCATAGGGGTGGGGTGAGGGCCCCCCACACAGTGCCCAGGTGCCCAGAGCTGATTCCCCCAGGCGTCTGGGCACTTGCAGCTCTGACCGCCAGAGGGACCTGAGCCCTGCACACACACCCGCTCTGGAGGCCGTCCCACAGCTCACAGGAGCCCTGGCCAGGGCCCTGGGTCACCCCGAGGGGCCTTTAGAGGCCAGGGCATCCCTCCCACGGAGCGCCTGCCCCCTGGGTGTGTCTGGGCTGGGGGACAGCGGCCCCTCGCGGTGCCTGGAAGGACTCACCCTCTCCCGTTGTCCAAGTGGATGATAAATGTCTCGTTCCCGAACTTCTCGAAGGTCTCGTAGTGATGGCGGTCCATGTTTCCTGTGGGGATAGGCCTGCTGGGAGCCTGCGCGAGGCTCGGAGGCGAGCCCTCCCTCCCCGTCTGGCCTCCACATGGGGAGCACCGAGTACGAGCAAGACCACGGCGGCTGGACCTGAGCTGGGCATTCACCGGGCAGGCCGGGGGCCCTGGACGTACCCATGAGGAAGTCGAAGATGGTCATGTCCATGACATCCAAGATGCGGTGGCTGCTGTCGTAGGGGGGTGTCTGTTTCACCTCCTCGCAGTAGTCAGGGTCCACTTCCCACCTGTAGGGGAACTGGCATCAGAAGGGCAGGCTTCTCTGTAGGACAAGGAGGCCCAAGCCACCCCCTGGGGCTGCCCGGCTCAGCACAGCGGATCCACGGGGCAGCCAGGGGGCCCAAGTGAGAAAAGGTGTCACCGCAGAGTGAAGTCTCTGCAAGTGACAGCTGCCCGCGGTGGGCTGAGGCTGCATCAACAGGAGCATGGGGCCGGAAGGTGACTGAACCACAACACTGGAAGGCCATGTGTGTGGATGGGCTGGGACAGCACACTCACAAGGATGTCTCCATAGCTGGAGGAACAGCGTCTCTCTCAAGAAGGGAAGGGATCTGAAGCCTCGTCCAATCGTGGAGAGACCCCAGGGGGCAGTTGGCCCCCAGTTCCTGTGTGAGAGGCCCTTTCTGATTACTGGCAGCCTCACACTAGCTGTTGCCGCTCACACTGTCTGGCGTGGACGAGACCCCTGGCTCGTTCTCTGCTGCAGGTCAGGCAGAAACCAGCCCTCCCGAGACCCTGGGGAGGCGGGACTCCAGAGGCCCCGGCCCAGCGCGCCCCCAACGCACTCTGCCTTCTTGCGCTTGTGGTATGAGCGTCGCCAGGGGTTCCGCCAGGTCTTCCTCTTGGCCAGGGACAGGTCGGGCAGGAAGGCGGCCAGCGAGCCCTCGATCTGGTCCGGCTTCCCGCACAGGGCGTGTTCCGTAGAGCAGTAGTACGAGCACTCCCCATAGAAGCAGATGTTGTTGGCTGTGGGTGGAGGGGGCAGTCAGCTGGGGCCCTTGGGCGGGGTCTGCGAGTTGGCACTGTGTCAGACTCATCCCTCCTCGGGCGGGGCCCTCCCACAGTCTCACCCTGGACTTCAGCCACCTGCCCGAGCCCTGTGTTGCAGACCACAGGGCCACATGGCTCGGGACACAGAGCTCAGATCGGAATCTGGGTTCTTCCTCATCACCCTCCAAAGTAAGCCTGGGGTCTGTGGAGGTTCTGTTCAGTCGTTTGCAAAAGGCCCTCATTCCAAACTGAGGCAGCGTGGGGGAGATGATTGCAATCGTGACCAAATAAGCACCCAGTACTTGCACAAGAACCCTTCCGTCTCAGTAATAAAAAGATCACCCAATCTGTAAATGGGCAAAGGAGTTCAAGGATCCTTCTCAAAAGAAAATATAGAAATGGCCAACAAGGACAGGGAAAGATGCTGGGCACCGTGAGTCACCAGGGAAATGCAAATCAAATCCACAATTTCTCACCCACTAGGACAGTTTTGATGAAAAGAACAGATAATAACCAGTGTTGTTGAGGGTGTGGAGAAATTGGCTGCACCCTGATACAGCCGTGGTGGGAATGTCAAATGGTGCAGCTGTTATGAAAAACAGTCAGAAAGTTGGATACAGAACCGGTGACCCGGGCATCCAGCTCCCGGGCACATGCCCACACAGACACTAGACACAGATGTTCCCAGCAGACCGTCCCGAGTCAGCGTGGCTTGTCTGAAACATGGGACAGCATTTACCACAAAAGGAATGAAGTGGCACACCGCATGGATGAACCATGAACATTACAGACAGAGCCAGACACCGTGCACTTGAAACCCTGGGAACAGACAAACCTACACAGAAGCTGCAGGCTCTCAGAGCAGAGGGGAGGGGAGGGTGGGGTGACTTTGAACAGTGATGGTTTCTTTCAGGGTGAGCAAATATCCTGGAATCAGTGGGGACTGTTGCACAACATGGAGAATGCACTAAAAACCACTGAACTGCACACTTCAAACACTGGACTTGAGACGTGTGGGTCACATCCCCACAAGAGGAGAGATTGAGAAGCGCCCCTGTGCGGGGCGGCGGGTGAGTCTGTGCGTCGTTCTCCTACGGAGCCGTGTTCTCGCGCTCCATCACTGCCTTTGTTTGAGGGGGAAACAAGCCCCGAGCCCATAGCCCCTCCACACCGGCCCCCGCCCCGCCAACAGCAAAACCTGCCCCCACCCTGCACCTCAGGGTCCTGCAGCCACTGCTGCAGACCCGGCAGATCAAAGACCGCTCAGCCTGAGGTCTCTTGTGTCGACACGATTCAATCTCAGCCCCGCTTTCAGGAGGAAAATCCTCTCCGAGCCCTGGAATTCGTATCTGTAACCCCTAAGCCTAAGCTGGCTTTAGACGGAGTCATGTGAAGAGACAGGCATTTCCTGGGCCCACAGCCTTTTCCTAGTCAGAAACCCAAACCCTGCCTGTACCGGGCCGTCAGGGTGGGGCTCTGCAGCCCTGTGCGGGGCCAGGGCCTTCACCCCGCTGAGCCTCGGTTTCGGAACACGGGGCTATGCAGCTCTTGACCGGGGGAGCAGAGAGGGGCGGCCCACAGCCCGCCTCGCGCGTGGAGAGGCTGGGCTTGGGGAGGCAGTGCCCGTTCCCCTTGACTGTGACGCCCAGGGCAGCTCAGGGCAGCAGGCCAGACGGTGGGGAGGACCCGAGGATTCAGACAGGAAGGGCTCCCTGGGGAGGGCCCTTGTCTCTGAGGATCAGGGGTCCCAGCCTGCCAGCCTGAGGGTCCCGGAGAATCCAGGCCGGTTCCTCTCTGAATGTTTTGGGGCTTTGCTGGAGGGAGGGGTGAGTCCTTGCCCATCTCCGACGCCCCGTGGGTGTGTGGGGGGTGTCACAAGGGGTGGGGTTGCTGGGGAGGGGTCTGTCAGCTCTGGGAACCCGTCTGGCCCCCGGCGGGAGTCTGGACACTATCCGCAGAGTGACAGAGGCCCAGGGACCACCCCACCAGTCCCGGGCCAGCGTGGGAAGAGTTGGTTTAAAGGTGGCTGAGTGGCGGGGAGGGGCAGGAGAGGCTGGGGGGTGCACGACGCCCTCTCCCCATCCGCCGCGCCCCCTCGCCGTCCCCCCCGCCCCAGTGCACCTCACCGCCCATGGCCTAGAGATGCGCAGGAGGATGCGGGCTGATCTCGGGATAAGAGACGTGGTGACGGAGTCACCAGGAAAGCAGGATAAAGGTGTCGCACAGCAGACACAGGCTTGGCTGCGGGCCCCCACTCAGTCCTGCGGTGACGGGCACTCGGCTGCCCCCACCTGACACTGCCCCCCCCGATGCTGCCCCCGGCTGGCCGGCCACCCCCACCTCTCAGCCCATCGGACACCCCAGTTTCCGCGGGCTGCACACGTCTCCCTGATCTTGACGGACCCTGGAGCAGGGCTACTCAGGGCCCTGAGGCTGGAGGCAGTGGCGTGGACTGGCCTCCCGCAAACTCTGCCTCTGCAGCCCTCCTGGTGTGCTTCTACACCCCCCGACGGGCGCAGAAATGCCAGCAAAGCAGAAACGCTCCAAACAGAATCTGAACAGGCCTCATTTTCTACAGTGAGATCAAAGCTGGTTCCTGTTAGCCTGCTGCTGCTTAAGAGAAAACCAAATGCTTCCCAAGGCTCTCGGGGAGAAATCTGGCTGACGGAGCAGAGACGGTGGGAACAGAAACAGTCTGGGCAGAGAGGGCGGGTGTCGGAGGCAGCAGGCGGAGCTGAGCCGGAAGCCAGCAGCTCCGAGGACAGGGTGCAGGAGCGCATCCAGGTGGGGCCCGGATGCCAAGCGGGGACCCACAGGCCTGGGAGAGCGGGCGGGAGCTGGGGCCCCCGCAGTCCTGCCTCTGGGACTGACCGGGCTGAGCGATGGTGCTGCTCGGGGCGAGGGGGGTGTCAGTGCCCGCAGACGCCGGCATCCGCCGGTGCTCAGGAGACCAGGGAGACCCGGGCCTGGGTGCGGACGGGTGTGAGGGTGGGGCGGGTCGCCAGCATCTCAGATCACCCGCCTAGACTAACAAATGACTGTCTGCTGACCACGGAAAGGAGCCCTTGCTCCTTTACAAACCTCCGTAAGACAACACAGCTCTAGGAACATGGCAGGGGCGCAGCTATGAGGCCCCTGGGCCCCAGAGGAAGGGAAATCCAGCAGAGAAACTCCTTGATTCGTGTCCATTTCTTGAGATTTCAGACTTCAGTCCCTCCCCTTCCTTGCGACAAGTTATTCTGTCCCTTCTGCTCGGTATCATCAACTGGTTCAGAAACCAAAGAGAAAACACTGGACAGGCTGCGGAACTGGTGACTCAGGGTCATGCCACGGCGGGAGAGACAGAGCCCAGTGCTCCCGCCCCCCGGCGAGAGGCCGGTGGAAGCAGTCCCTTCCGGCCGGAAGGCGGGCTATGGCTGTATGGGAGTCGCAGGGCTGGGAGGGGACCCGAGGGATGGACCGGTCACCTTTGCTGTGAGGACGCTCCAGGTGTAGCGAAACCGCTCAGATTCCAAGTGGCAACTAAACCATTTAAAGCTGGGGTGTGGGGATGGGGGGCCACTGGGGGCTGTGTGAGGCTGTGTCCCCTGGACGTGACCGAGGTGGGCACACACCCCCACAGGCCGGCGGGGCCCAGGCAGGGTGGCCGGGAGGACCTCAGACACCCTCCCAACAACGCTCTCGTCCGGGCCCTTGATTTCGTCACGTGGGCCAGACACTTGTTCACAGGGGATGGAGTCCTTTTGCCACGGGGATCCCATCCTGCTCTCCTCTCTATGGGCTCGGAGAGGAGGAACCCTGAGCAGCGGGTGACAAAGACGTCCCCTGACGGAACTAGGGCTGAGTTCTGACCAGCTCATCATGAGGCCGAGAAGTGTGCTGACCTACAAGGAAGGGGCTTCTGGGCCAGCGGATCTTTAGACTCGGCGAGTGCAGGGCTTCGTGTGGATTCTGTCTGTGTGAACTGGCTGGGCAGGTGCCTGGCACGGCTGAGGCGTCTCTGTGGGGTCGGGGAACAGGGCCACACCCTGTGGGGTCTTGGTGGCCCAGCTGGGTCACTCCACTCCACTGTGCCGGCATCACTGGGACAATGCAAAATGTTCCAAGACGAAATACAAGCGACAAAAGCCCCAGGATGTAGGAGGGGTTCCTCGTGGTCCAGCCTTGGGAGGGGGCACCTGGCCAAAAGGGGGTGGTCAGAAAGGGAGCCCCAAGGGTCAGATCTGACACAAGCGGGCAGACAACTCCTCCGTGTATGTGCTGAAGGGTGACACCATGGAGTCGGGGCCTCGTGCACCTGGAGTGGGCAGGCCCAAGGGCGGGGCAGTGCCAACCCTCCAAGGAGCAGTGAGGCTGCCCTGCCCACAGAGCCCTGAGCCACGGCAGGGTCTTTACGGGGTGTTTTTAATCTGGGGGCATCCAGAGGACAGAGGTCCACTCTAGCTGCACCACCTGGAGAAGACTTCCCAGGAGGCTGGGAGTTCACCTCAGTCTTTGGTAGCAACATCTTCCCCAGACCAGGGGTGGTGTTGGGAACAGTGAGACCACCTGGCAGCTCTGAGACTTAGGGCTCATGGTGCAGGGTGACGCACACACAGCCGCCGGGCAAGGGTGACGTGCAACAGCTGAACCAGGGTGACGCGCACACAGCAGCCCAGCCAGGGTGATGCACACACAGCTGCCGAACCAGGGTGATGCGCACACAGCCGCCAGGCCAGGGTGACACTCACACAGCCGCCGGGCCAGGGTGACGCTCACACAGCCGCCGGGCCAGGGTGATGCGCACACAGCCGCCGGGCCAGGGTGATGCGCACACCAGCCGCTGGGCCAGGGTGACGCGCACACAGCCGCCGGGCAAGGGTGACGCGCAACAGCTGAACCAGGGTGACGCGCACACAGCCGCCGGGCCAGAGTGACGCTCACACAGCCGCCGGGCCAGGGTGATGCACAACAGCCAAGCCAGGGTGACGCACACACAGCCGCTGAACCAGGGTGAAGCACACACAGCTGCTGGGCCAGGGTGACGTGCACACAGCCGAGCCAGGGTGATGCGCAACAGCTGAACCAGGGTGATTTGCACAGAGCAGCTGAACCAGGGTGACGCACACACAGCCGCCGGGCCAGGGTGAAGCACACACAGCCACCGGGCCAGGGTGATGCACAACAGCCAAACCAGGGTGATGTGCACACAGCAGCCGAGCCAGGGTGACGCACACACAGCCGCCGGGCCAGGGTGATGCACACACAGCCGCCGGGCCAGGGTGATGCACAACACAGCCGAGCCAGGGTGATGCGCAACAGCACCGGGCCAGGGTGACGCACACACAGCCGCCGGGCCAGGGTGACGCACACACAGCCGCCGGGCCAGGGTGATGCGCACACAGCCGAACCAGGGTGACCCACACACAGCCGAGCCAGGGTGATGTGCACACAGCAGCTGAGCCAGGGTGACGCACACACAGCTGCTGGGCCAGGGTGACGTGCACACAGCCGCCGAGCCAGGCCACTCATGGGGTAGGGGCGGTCCTGGCCCCCCGGGGAAGGGGGTCACCCGGGGAGGGGGGTCACTCGGAGGGGGTCACCCAGGGAAAGAGGTCACCCAGGGAGGGAGCTCATTGGGGAGGGAGGTCACCTGGGGAAGGAGGTCACCCGGGGAGGGAGCTGAGGTCACCTGGGGAGGGAGCTCATTGGGGAGGGGGTCACCTGGGGAGATGAAGAAGGTTCTCCACAGCTTCTTGTCCCTCGTGACGTCTCGGATCTCCTTAGTCATGTTGACCAGCCTGCCGGCCACGGGAGGGACCCGGCGGAAATCCAGGATCCTGGCGGAAGGACCGGGAGAGGCGTCCTCACCTCGTGCTCTCTGTCTGCTCCACCGGATCTGAATGGACTTGCTCTCCTCTGTCAGGCCCCAACCTCCCCCCCTCCCCAGCAGCCAGGGGCCCCGCCGAGCCCAAAAGAAGTCTGCCCTCTTCCGCAGAGCTACCCCAGACCCGGGGCCACCAAAGGAAGGGCCGTTCTGTGGGACTTGTGACCTTGGGTCTCTCCAGAGAAGTGGACACCCCGGGTCTTCTGGCCCTTACTCCTGACAGCCAGCCCACAGCAGCCTGTGCCTGCACGGTGACGATGACACAGCGTGCCTGAGGGAGGACTCACCTGTCCAGGTGGAAGGCGGCGATCTCCGCATTGTGCCTCTCGTAGTCAGAGAAGTAGAAGAAGTCGGGAGGCGTCTCCTGCTCCCTTGTTTGCCTGGAGAGAACAGGACAAGACAGGAGGAGTTTTCATGGCTGAATCCTCCCAGTGGAAAGGGGCGTAGCTCGTGCAGCTCCGAGAAGCTGACTATCAGACTCCCAGGGATCCTGGGAGCAAGTGTTAAATGTAGTCACGGGGAGGGCCCTGCTCCGAGGCCTCTGCTCTGCTGGAGGCAGAGGTCTCACGCCTTCTTGGAGTCTCCCCAAGCTCAGTCAGCCTCCCCTCCCCACCAGCCTGCAGCTCCCAGCATAAAAGGGGTCTTCAGTCCAAGGAATTCAGTCCTCAGTCAGAGGAATTCGGAGTTTGGGTAAAGGTCCTACGGGGCGCATGTGAGCACCCTGAAAGCTCTGCCAAGGCCTGCAGCCTGGCCCATGGGGTTCACTGCAGGCACCGTGTTCTGTACGCGTGAGACCTGCCGGCTAAGCTCTCACCGCGATCTGTTGCCTCTTCCTCAGAGGTGGCTCCTTCCCAAGCCTCCCCTGGCCCACAGTGAGCACGGCCACCCCGTCCCTCGCATCCCAAGCCTCTAGGAAGCCCCGCTGGGCCGGCCGCCCCATCTCCGTGTGCGCGTGTGGTGAGGGGAGCACAGCCCGGCCCTGCCGGGGCCCCACATCCCCCCGAGACGGGAGGACTGAGGAGGTCCAGGAGCCCACGGCTCTGATATCCTGGGCACCCCCGTGAGCAGCAGGCAGCCCCCCCACCCAGCCATGCGCAGGACAGTGCTGAAGGGCGGACGTCACCCTGCGAAAGTCAGTCACCCTGCAAACACAGTGACAGCCGGTGTTTAACCTCACACATGGGGACACCTGCCCCCGTCCGAGGCTGAGCGGGAGCGAACAAACTCCCTGGATGAGATCCAGGTCTGCTTCGGGCCTGCCTCCACCGCCGGGACCCTCTCTTCAGAAGGCACCACCGGGAGGAAGCGCAGCCCTCAAGCTACAAGAATCTGCAAAGGTCACAACCTTTCCCCGAGCTGGGAACACGGATCCAGCCTCCTGTGGCCTGGCCCACACCTCCCCTCAGGGCGGAGGCCAAGGCCAGGCTGGAACGCACCAGCCCAGGAGATGCAGCCCATTTTCCAGGTGACGCTCCCCAGCCTGCTCCCCAGTCTGAGGCCTTCCTCCCCGGTACGCAGCAAGGCTCGGCCAGAGCCCCGGATCCGCCCACCAGCACCGCCAGCCACACGTGCGCAGGTGCTGGGACCACACAGCCACCCTCGGGATGTGAGGCTCAGGCCGGCAGGTTGCACGTCCACTGGTGGGCCCCTCACTCCCTGTGCTCTTAGAGCACCTGACAGGACACACCCTCCTCCACGCTTCCCTGAATGTCACCTGAATCAGCTTTTCCAGGAACCAGCTTGTGACTGGCAAGAGACCACTGCTCACAGTTCCAGCAGGGGTAACACTGGCCAGGGCAGGACTCTGGCTGGGGCAGCCTGGCCTTGCCCCGGGCCCTCTGTGAGACTCACAGGGTTACACGCACGGCTGCTCGTGGCCCAGGTGCAGGCCACCTTGTCCCCAGGTGTGGGTTTCTCCTTCACAGACCCTGGAGGGGGCTGGCACACAGGGGGCTGCAGGGCACCCAGCAGAAGGGAAGGCCACACTAGCAAAGGTTCTGAGACTTCGTGGAGACCGAGTCCGGGTTTCTTGGTGGAATATCCTGATTTTAAATGCTGGCAAGTCAGTTTTTTAAGAAGACGCTGTGGTTCAAACCAAATAAGTGCAGCTCCCTCGCTGGAAGCAGCCCACGGCCCTGTGTCTGCAGCTGCTGGCGGGCTGGGCATTTCTGAGGTTGAAAGCGGCTGCTGACCCAAGTCCCTGGTTGAGCTGAGCACTGTCTACACAGCGCTGGTTCTCCAGAGTTTAACTGGAAAAGGGGTGGTGCAGATTTCAGCAGGTTTCTTTTCTGCAGACCCTCTGTGCGCCTGGAGCATGCAGACCTCAGGACGGCCCCCTCCGAGAGGCGTCTTCCAGTCGCCTGCAAACCCCGCCCCACACGTCCCTGGCCTTTTATTTTCTCAGTCTGTTGTGGAATTAAGAATTATTTTTGTTGGAAAGTATGTCAGAACTCACTGCCAGCCTGTGGCGCAGAGCCCTCCAAACAGAGCCCTTTAAAAAGTGCGGTGCAGCGGGCCCTCAGACCCCGCCCAGGGCTCCCCACCCCGTCCCAGGGTTCCGGTCACCAAGTCTGCTGGGTGTGGCCTGCACTGCCCTCCCCAGCCCCACGCGGTTCAGCAGGACCTCCGTCCTCAGTCACCACCACCACTATCGCTTTGGCCTTTGTCCCTTGCCTTGACCTTGGCTCACCCCAGTGAGGTCATCTGGAATGCAGGTGGCTCTGAGCCCATGGCTCTGGGAGAAGACCAGACACTTCCTGGAGGCTCTGTGACCAGGTTCCAGAACAGTTCCTTGCTCCTTCCCGTCTCCCACCTGGGGGTTTCCCAGTGACCTTCGTCCCTGGGCCATTCACGGGAAGGCAGCTCTGCTTACCCACTGCCGGATGCCCTTCCAGCAGCCCAGGCCTGAGAGGAGACCACGGGGTTCAGGGCTGTGAGTGTGTGGGGAGGGGGGTGGGTGGTGGATGCTGGCGTGTCCAGGGCCCAGCTGCTGAGCCTGGCACAACCTGGGAGTGTCCGTGGGAAGCCGGGGGCCAGGGCACTGACTCCTCTGGGGAGACTAGGGCTTCTTTCCTCATCTGTCTGCCCACTTTTCTGCCACTTTCTGGGTTGCGCTGGGGAGCAGCAGGTACTTTGGAAAAGTACTGAACCCAGCGCACCAGGCAGGAGAGTGGACTCGGCTGAACCAGGTCACCTGGAAGCCTCTTCTTCCTTCAGGTGCCCTGGCAGAAGCTGTGCTCAGGTGCGGGAGGGGAGGCGTGGGGTGAGGCCCGTCACAGGCCTTTTCCTGGGAAGGGGGGCGTGTGGATGTGAACAGGAGGTGCTGTTGGAGTTGGGGCTGGCTGGGCACCCGCGGCTCACCCTGAGCGGGTGGAGGGGGTGTCCGGGGGAGTGGAGATCAGCGTTCCCTAGAGCTCAGGTGTGCGGTCCTCCTCTGCTCACTGGGAGGGACTGGGGCTGATGGCAGTGCCCCCCACCTGCAACCGGGACCTCCTGGGAGGAGGAGCCTTCTGGGGCCCACCCCCACGGAGAGCAGGCAACACCTGGAGTCCCCACACTGCCTCGGAGGTCAGCCCGGCACCCCGGCCTGGGGCCTGCGCGGCAGAGAAATGAAAAGCCTTAAGGCTGACTTCCTGGTAAAACAGCAACTGAGGAATAAGGCAAACCATGGGTTAGGTGGCCGCTGGAGTGAAAGAGGGCCTTGGCAGTGGTGACAGGGTGAGAAGGGGCAGACAGACAGAAGTTGGTGGAAATGAGGAGGCCTCAGAACGTCACACGCCTCCTGGCTCAGAGAGGCCACCAGAGAGCAGGCTCTGCAGGGCACCCTAATACCTTCAAACCCCAGGCCCGTGAAACCCTGCCAGTGCTCTGGGCCTCGTGCGTGTCCTCCTCTCCTGCCTCTCCAGAGGACCACGGCCAAGCCCTTTCCTTTAGAAGGACTTCCTTGAGCTCAGAAGAAAGCACCATAATACCCGATTGTGCTTGTTCAGACTAAAGTGAGACTGACTACTATGCTGACCTCTCCCAGGAAATCTGTGATCTAAATCCCCAGAACCTATGAACATGCTACCTTAAATGGAAAGAGGAACTCTGCAGATGTGATCTAGTTAAGGATCTTGAGATGCAGAGATTATCCTGGATTATCTCCATGGGCCCAACATCATCAAAAGTGTCCTTAAAAGAGGGAGGCGCAGGGAGACTTGAAGGCAGGAAGGCAACATTGATGGCTTTGAAGACAGAGGCTCCGGGAGGGGGTCTGCTTCCTTCTCCAGCGTCCCTCAGCAGAAAGCCAACTCCCTACAGAGTCTCTGGAAGCCCACAGCCCACAGATCCATTTTAGATTCAGACCTCCAGAACCGTAAGAGACTAGGGCTGTGTGGCGTTAAGCCACTACACTTGTGATCATGTTTCAGAGCAGCATCAGGAGACGAATATGGAATCTTTGGCAACAGCACAGCAACACAAAGGACACAGGATTTAGCAACCTTGGAAAGGTTGTGAAATTCGGTCTGTTTCCTCCAGAGCTGGTCATGCTGAAACCACCACACTTTTAAGAAATGACGCAGAAGGTTTTGAGAGAAGGCGCCTCTGTTTCCACAGAAGCCTCGTGGGCCCTCCTTGGGCTGCACGATTCATCCTTGGGCAGCCTCTCAAGGCTCTGACCGTTGTCCCTGTTTTTGGTTATTTTTAATTTTTTGCTGAGAGGCAGGTGGGATCTCAGTTCCCCAAGCAGGGATTGAAGCCCCTTCGCTGGGAGCATGGCATCCTAACCACTGGACTGCCAGGGAAGTCCCCTGTTCTTGTTTTAATGACACAAGTGGTCTGCAGAAACACACAGCTGGAAAGGGCAGGCCCTGGTCAGGAACTGGGTGTCCGAGGCTCTTTCTTCTGGGCTCCCAAAGTCAGACATGGCTCCAGTTGTGGGGCCTGAAAATCTGCATTTCCTCAGGGATCAGAACTACCTCCAGGCAGAGTGAGGGTCGAAGGTGCTGGCCCCCAGCCACCTGGTCAGGCGTCTGTGCTCACAGGGGAGAAGAGGCCACAGCCCCAGAGGTTCAGCAGCAAAAACCATCCCTGTGTCCCCAAGAAAGGTCCTGGCTCCTGGGGAGGACGTGCCCCCTGGGGGGTGCATCTAGTCCCTGCGAAGTGCTGCCCCAGCTCCCACAGGGCTTCACCGTGGTGCCCCCCGGGGCCGCTGCTGGACCACTGTCCCCTCCGCAGAGGAGCAGCGCCCCGGCTGTTCCCACTGTTACCATCAGCATCTCAGCCTTCCTCAACTTGTGGGAAAACAGAGAACTTTTGCTTTGGTTAAAAATAGAGTAAATTGGCAGCTTATGACCAGAATCTGTGAAGGAACAAAAGCCAACACTTAACCGGCTCTTCCTCCGAGCAGAGTGCCCTGCTGAGGGCTTTCTGTGAGCACACTCCCTGGGCTGTGACGCAGAGTGTCTCCCGCCCTGTAGGCAATGACACAGCCAGTGAGGGGGTCCAGCTCGCAGACAGAGGGGCCCCAGCGCAGGGCCCAGCCCATGGGGATCCCGGGCTGAGACACGAGGCTGGGGGTGTCCCGGGCGGGCGGGGGCCCCTCTGCCCTGGACGTCTGGGAGGAACACTGGTGGGGAAGCTCTGCCCACCCAGGCCCGCCCTGGCTGCCACCCTCGCCAGGGTGACGGAGCGGGTGCGCCCCTGACGCCCTCTGTGAAGTGTGGCAGGTACGGTGGCTCGGGAGGGGGGACACCTGCAGGGGGGAGCAGAGCCCCGCGCACCCCGCCCCACCCCGCCAGCCTGTGCAGAGGGGGACGGGGCCACGCACTCCCACGCGGTGAGCAAGAGAGAGGGCAGCTAATCTCAGGTCAAACTCTGGAAAGAAAGCACCTGTGCTCAGGGCACACACATCTGTCACACGTCTTTCCCGTGTCCCCGCCTGTGCCGAGGGCCCCCAGGTGCCTGAGCTCAGGACGGAAGCTGAGGCCCAGACAGCGGGGCCTGCCGCGCGTCAGGCGGGAACGGGAGCATCCCAGGGCTGGTGAGGTGGCGGCGGCGGGTGGGGAGCTACCCCTGCAGGTCCCCACAGATAGCGCAGGGCTCCCGAGGGCCTCCCCCGGGTCCCCGAGTAAACTGCAGATGACAGCACAGCCTCCGCAGAACTCTCCAGAGCCCAGCGCTGCCGCCAGAGCCGCACCCACACAGGCTCGCACGGTCAGGGTTCGGGGGCAGGCAGTCTGACTGGACCCCCTCCCAGGTGAGGTGGCAGGGTGGGGGGAGTCTGCAGACCGCAGAACCCAGCAGCTCCTGTCTCCCCACCGCCTCTGGGGAGGCCCTCTCCTCCTTCCAAGCACTGGGACTACAGTGGGGGGGGGTGTCCTGCAGTTCTGGGGACCAGGACCCAAAATCAGGGCCTGGGTAGGTCACCCCCACCCCAGGGACTGGGGTGCGGATCACTCCAGCCCTGTCCCACTCTCTCGGGGGTGTGGACCACTCCGGCCCCGCCCGGCTTTCTTGGGTCCTAGGTCTGCCTCCATCACCACATCTCTCCTCTGGTTTCTCAAATCCAAACCGAGGACGCACATGATTGCGCGTCAGGTCTGCTCAGGAGTCCAGGTGACCGCCCTGTCCTCGGGCCCTGACCCCCCACTTCTGTGAAGACCCTGATGCTGACCAGGTGGTACCCTGGGGTGGAGGCCACCTTGGGGACGAGGCTCTGGCTCCCGATGGGGGCCGAGCCCACAGGGAGACCTTGCTTCTTGCCAGACGCACCAGGTGGGCGAGGGAGCAGAAGCCAGCCTTTCTGTCCCGAGTCTCCTGCCACTCACACGGCAGACGGCAGCCACCTTGTCATTAAGGAGATATATTAAGCTGTTTAATATCAGGGTTTCAGTGGCAGATGTTCAGGGCGGGCCAGCCGATCCGTCAGTAGCTCTGCTAATTCTGGCCCCTGTGGGGGTGGGGATCTGTTTGGGAGAAGGCACTTGTCTTACTCAGAACCTCGGGCACCTGCAGTCCACTCCTACCATCCTATCTTCCTGTCGAGGAGGACTTTCCTGAAGGCCACGGGCCTCAGGATGACCAACCCGAGGACGGGACTCAGGCACAGAGTGGGCCGCCCCCCGCAGGCCATGGGCCAGAGCATCAGGGCCCAGCGCATCAGCGCCCAGCTCTGACTGGCCGCCATCAGGGGGTCCCAAGGGGCTTCCACCCCACCCAATCCCCCCCCCCCAGGGTCTCCAACAGACAGGTCTTCAAAGTGGGACATGGGACAAGTCGCTCACTTATGGTTGGGTAAAATAACTCAGAAGACACTCAAGTGCCTTAAGGTGGATTTCATGCAAACCAATCTGAAAACAATTCAAAGATCTAACTATAAAGCAAGTCTGACATCGCTTCCATTAAAAGGAACTGTAGTGACACTCGCTTTCCAAGGCAAAGAGGCGGGGATCGGGGGGTAGATCTGCTTGAAAGTGGAAGATCTACTCTGTTCTAAATACTGTTCTGCCAGCTCGTCTGGGGTTTGAGGACGTGACTAAGGAATAGAATTAGAGTGGAAATGAGTGCATGGCGACCGTGTACACAGGCCCCCAGTTCATTTCTTTCTGTATTTAAGCCCCTGTTCCTCACCTTTTTATTCAAGGAAAGAAAAGCTGCCCCTAGCCTACGGCACTGTGGAGTAAATATTTAGCACCAAGGTGACTGCTGTGATGCTGTTTTTCTTCCCCAGCATAGGGGATAGATTCAGGCTCATTCTTAAGGCTTTTTAAGAGCTCAGGTACGTGCTCGCTTCGGCAGCACATATACTAAAATTGGAACGATACAGAGAAGATTAGCATGGCCCCCTGCGCAAGGATGACACGCAAATTCGTGAAGCGTTCCATATTTTTAAAAAAAAAAAAAAAAAAAAAGAGCTCAGGTACGCAATATTTCCTGTTGGGGCATAAAAAACAACCAGCTGATCAAACTACTCTTGAGACCCCCAACGTGGCCTCTTTCCCAGCACGAGGGAACTATGGCCAGAGTTTCCTCCCTCCTTTTCATCTTCTGCCCCTTTCATGACAGCACAGCGACAACCCCCAGGGAGCAGAGCCCAGAGACCCGAACAGCAGACAGAAGCACAAAGAGACCCTCCGCGCTGTTGTGCAGGGCGTTTTTGGAAAGAACGACTTGCTCGCTTTGATTTGAACAGAGGGGATAATCTTTCCCAGAAGCTCCCAAGGAAACATGCCATGGCCTGCCAGGGTGGGTGTCCTGAGGAAGCTGGAGGGCCTGGGAGACAGCACGGGCCCCACCTGCTTGACGGGGGCGACGCAGGGCTGGGCCAGAACTACGCTCGCAGCAGGTTGTACGAAGCTTTTACTGTGTACCTACTTCCCTGCCAACCTTCCTGCAACAGTTACAGAATTATTAATCACTCCAAATTCCCAGTGGGAACAGGAGAAGACAGTGGACTCCTGTGGTCACCTGAATTATGCAGTTTGGGCCCACGGCAAGCCAGCAGGGCGTTTGTGGAGCTGGAGTGACGGTGCCCCGGGCCCTCGAGCCCGTGGACGGCAGCGGCCCAGCATAAGGGCTGGGCCAGCCACAAGGACCCGTGGGGCGGCCCGGGACGGGCCCTCCTCTTGGCCTCTGATTCCCGGGGACACTGGATGGGTCACATAGCAGCCCCACAGCGCCGCACCCAGGGCTCAGTGGGGGTCAACCGAGGCTACGGACAAACCGCAGGGCTCTGGGAAGCCCAGCATACAGGGCTGGGGTAAGTGCAGGGAGGGGAGCTGGGTGCCAGCGGCCCGCTGAGGTGGGTAGGCCAGGCCAGCAGCGCACAGCGCAGCCACGGGGGGCGGGGAGGCTGAGCTCCAGCAAGAGGTGGCCTCCCGCCTTCAGCGCTTCTGCTGCTGCCTATGTGCCCCTTGGCCCCGAGGAATTCCGGGGCCTCGGGACAGCTGCTCAGGGCCGGATTCTCCGGGAGAGGCTCGTGCGCGCACGCTCCTGTGCGCGCGCGCACGCACACACACACACACACCCTCTCCTCCACAACAGGAGCCTGTGTACTTAGAGTCTCTTCTTGCGCGGTGCCTCTGAGAGGAGCAGGCGGTGTGGGCACCCCCCCATCCCCAGCAGAGACCCCGGGTCCGGGGCTCCCCAGTCAGCTGTGCCCAACAGGCCGGGACCTGACGTCTGAGACCCTTGGGCCCCAGCAAGCCCTGGCTGGCCACCCACTCCTAAATCACATTTAGACCTTGGAGCCTCAATTTCCTCCTCCTTGAAGCAGAGCTGGTGATAAAAATAAAACAACCTGACACATCAGTGACAGGGTCCTGCCTCTGCCAGTCGGAGCGGAAGCTGTAGAATCCTGACGAGCTCGAGACGAGAAGGGCGTGGCCCCCTGGAGCGGGAAACCCTGGCCCAGCGCAGCAGCCTCGGGGAGACCAGGCTGCAGCACGAACAAGGAACACGCGGTGGGCAGCGGCGGGCCTGAGTCCCTGCAGGGCCGGCAGCAACGCACCTCCACAGGGCTTCCTCCAGACCAAGGCGCCCAGGGCAGGACAGAGGGGAGCTGCTGCTTGCAAATGCAGGGAGTGAGCCCCACGGGCCAGACACAGGGGTTAGGCTTGGCCTGTTCCAGGGGGCAGCGCGTTCGCAGCTTGTGAGCAGTCCAGGCTCTGCATGTACTGCCATCACGGGCACTGGCACCCAGCCTGGGCACTGGGGGAGGCATCTCACAGACAAACCGGCAGCAAGGGATGGGGGCAAGGAAGTGAGGATTCCCGCGTCAGGAACTGGAGGGCAGGGGGTCACCCTGGGAGGTGGAAACTGCAGGGGTCACCAGAGCCTGGGGGCTGCCTGCTGTTCCTGATTTGGGCGCCTGGTTACTTGCCTGTGCTGCAAAGATCTGCTTACCATCCGTGTGCATTTCTGTATGAATGCTCCAGTCAATGCAAATGTATATTTTAAGAAGGTGGGAAAGTGGGGAACTCGAAGTGTTGGTAAAGCTAAAGCTGTGCTGAGTTTTACCAGCACTGATAACATTTGCCCCTGATCTAATCAACCCCCCCTTGTCCAACATACAGAGGAAACCAAGGCAGGTGGCCGGTGAACCCATCCACAGCAAAGATGGAAACACTTTCCTGCGTTCGCCACCAGGTCTTGGGAAGCGGTGTGGGGACACGCAGAGCTCAGTCTCACCCGGATGTGGGGACGTGGGAGAGGGCTGCGTCGTCTTCCCAAGTCCTAACCCAGCCTGTGACTGTGGCCTTGTTTGGAAATAGGGACGTGGCAGACGGGATCCCGGTGGATCAGGCTGGTCCTGAGTTCAGTGCCCGACGTCCTCATAAGAAGAGGGTGATTTGGACTGAGACACACGGGAGAGGCCGCGTGACAACGGAAGTGGCAATGGGAGTGATGTGGCCACAGGCACAGAGCGAAGACTCGACGCCACGCTCGGGAGGGAAAAGGCAGGAGGGACCCTCTGGAGCCTTTGGGGAGGTGGTCCTGTGACACCATGGTCTCTGACTCTGGACTCTGGAGAGAGACGAGCTTCCTGAGGCCCTAAGCGGCCTGGGTGCTAATGCTTCCCCACGCAGCCCCGACGCCCACACGGTGTGGATACGCGGGCTTACAATCAAACTGCGCTACAACTTAAGGAGCCAGGAAGGAACCTACGTGTTACTGATGTCGAAGATCACAGCGGCCACTGCTCTGAGATCTGAATACAGACCATGCAGTGGCCACTCCGTCACACAGTGGTTTCCCTGGTGGCTCAGTTGGTAAAGAATCTGCCCGCAATGCGGGAGACCTGGCTTCCATCCCTGGGTTGGGAAGATCCCCTGGAGAAGGGAACAGCTGCCCACTCCAGTATTCTGGCCTGGAGAATCCCATGGAATCCATGGGGTCGTAAAGAGTCGGACATGACTGAGTGACGCTCACTTCCACTTTCAGTGGTCTCTCCAGCTCCACCTCCTGCTGGCCGGTGCCCTCGGGCACGTCCCCTGCCACTCTGAGCTTCAGCCTCCCTGTCTACAACCAGGTCTACAGGCTAACAGTGGCCTCTCTGTCTGGCCCACGAGGCCTGGCGTGGTGCCCTTTCCTGCACCTACGACCTCAGCCCCACCTGCCTCCAGGCCAAGTTGGGGCCTTCCTTGGGGATACCTCCCACGGTCCCCCCAGCTCCTGAGCCTTGGACAACAGGTGCTCGTTAAGCCAGACTCGAAATGACCCATTTCAGATTCGCTGAGCCTGGCCCACGGGGCTTTTCTCTTTCTCTTCTGGTTTGCAAGCAAGGCTGGGCCTGCGGAGTTCCGGCGGCAGGCCCGTCTGTCCCGGGAGTGTCGTCTTGCTGTTGGAGTTATTTTCTCTTCACGGTGACCCGGGGGCAGGGGTGCTTTCCTTCCCTCCCCGCGCCTGAACATGCTTTGGATCCCAAACCACACGTGGCACAGAGGGCATTGTAGCTCTGGGTTCCAAACTCTCAGGTGGTGACCCGGCTGTTTTGGTGGAGATGGGGACTTCAAAGCAGCCTCAGCAGGCTGTGGGGAGTGATGAGTCTCTGCTGGCCAGTGACCTGAGCAGAAGCACAGTTGCGGCTAGGTCTGCAGCCTTCATTCAGCTGTGCACCCTAAACAGCGCACTCAGTATTTGTCATCCCTCTAACGCCTACAAGTCAAAACTGCAAACCCCAGGACACCCAGACAATTAGCAAGGATGGACCTGGGGAGGGTGCTGCAGTGGCTCCCAGACCCCCACCAGTATGAACCCAAGGCCTTACTGGTCGAAGACAGAGAGGTCCCAGAAGGGCCGGGACCCAAAGCTTCCTGTTGTCCAGCCTCAAGCAGCAGAAGGCAACTGTGGCCCAGAGATGGCACGGGGGCTGCAAGGCCTCACAACAAGGATGCCCTCCACAATGCGGCCCCGCCTTGTGCTCCTGGCCTGCCTGGACACCCCCCGCAAGGCCCCCTGGCCACTGTCCCCCAGGCCGGAAGCCTTCATTCTCTCGCCCCAGCAAGTCCGTCCCCATGCCCAGGGTGTCTGCCTCCCTCCACTTGTCTCTGGGACCCAGGCTTGTCCCCGTCCTCACCCCACACCTCACCTCTGGTTCCCGGTGAGCCCTCCCACCCTCCCAGCTCTGTCCCTGCACAGCGGGGGAAGAGATCACATCCAGGTTCAGATGCCTGCCAGGGCCTGGCCCCTGCCTGTCTCCAGCTGCCTGGCCTCATCTCCCCCCAAGTTCTGTCCCAGGGAACTTTCTGTGACTTTGGGCATGTCCAACATGGCACCACCAGCCATGCAACCCCTGATGCCCAGGTGTGGAGAAAGACTAGGCTGCAACTTCATCTCGTTTAAATTAATCTCAGTTTAGAAAGCCTCTGATGTAGTCCTCTACACAGTGGTCCTGGGCCTCCAGCCTTCAGAGGCCACCCAGTCCTAGAATGTGTCTCCTCCTCCAGGCTGGACTCCTGGCCTGGGGTGATGCCCACTTGACGTTCACACTCGTGCTCAGCCCTCCTTCCTCTGTCTGTCCTGCAGACCAGGCCTGAGCACCAGGCCCTGCGCCCCAGGGTCAAGGCCCTCAGAGGCAGGAGGCCAGGCTGGGCTCACTGTGAGTGCGGTGGCTGAATGCACATTTCTACCAGGAGGTGGTCACAGCCAGCGTCATGAGCAGGCTGGAAGCTTCCCTTTTAAGGAGCACGGTGGAATCTGATGCACACTCTGGCTTATCTGTGCTGTCTCGCTCCGCCTCGCCAAACCGCCAACCCCTCCCGGCTTCCTTCCATAAACGTGGTGCCCTGTCTCCTAAAGCCAGTCCAGTAGAGTTTAGACCTCGGTCCTCTGCTTACAACGCCCTCGTTGACAGATGGGTAAACTGAGTCCCGGGGAGGGAAGGAACTTACTGGAGGTCACACACGAATGGCCTTGTCAGGCCTCCTGTCTCTGTGGACACACCAGGGCTTCCATCCAGGCACACACATCACCGGTACCACTGTGAGCTAGCATGGACTTTTTCTGATGTTAAAATTTAAATACTGCACTAAAGCACGAGCAACGGCATGACAGTTGAACCCAACACCCTCCAGATGAGAGCCTTGTGCCTCAAAAGACACCATGTGTGTGATAAGGATCTTGAACCCAAATACATGAAGAATTCTCACAACTTACTAATAGAGAGACGACCAACTGAACAGCAAGTGGCAAAAGATCTGAACAGACGTTTCTCCAAAGAAGATCCAAATGGCCAACAGGACGTGCAAAGATGCTCGCAGTCATTAGTCAGGAGAGAACTGTGAGTCAGAACCGCAGAGAGACGCGGTCCACCCCCACCAGGATGGTGAAGATCAACAGGGATGATAAAGACAAGGGCTGCAGAGCCTGCAGAGATCGCTGGGGCGGGCAGCTGCCGGGAGAAGCGGCTGCAGCTTTTCAGACAGTAACACTGAGTTATTCTGGACCCAGCAATTCCACTCCTAGGTTTACACCCAAGAGAGATGAAAATACATATCTACCCAAAAACCTGAACACAAATGTTCATACAACATTATCCATACACTCAAAAAGTGGAAATAAGGCAAATACCCGTTGACAGATGAAAGTAAAGTAAAGCAAGTAAGTCAAGTAAAACGTGGCCCATTCACAGCAGGGAGCATTGTTCAGTGTTTGGCCACAGAAAGGAAGGAGGCTCAGACACTCGCCACGACGTGGACGAACCCTGAACACCCAATGCTCAGCGAAAGAAGCAGACACAGAGGCCGACAGCGACTGATACTGTTCACGTGAAATCCCAGGATGGGCAAGTCCACAGTGACGAGAAGCAGATTAGGTGTGTCCAGGCCTGGAGGAAGGACAACTCTTCACAAAGTTTCTTTCCGGAGTAACGGAGCAGTTCAACACTGTGGGGATGGCTGTGCAGTTCTGTGAATATGCTGAGAGCTACTGGGTGACAGACTCCAAGTGGCTGAATTTCGATCTATGTGAATTGTATCTGGATAAAGGTGCTAAAACATCTTGCTCTAACACTAAAAGCAAGACAATCCAGCAACTGACAGGCTAATGTGCTAGTTATACACTTTTCAACGTCTATTAAAATATACCCATTAGACTATGAGTGGCCCCCTCACACCACGGGGATCGCACCCTGCAGCCCTGCCCGGCTCCGCTCCTGCCCCAGGACTGTTTCTGCCTGGGTCCTCTCAGCACAATCCTTCAGGATCTCAGAGAAAACTACCACCTGATTAATTCAAAACATTCAGCTTACTAAGATATTATGAGCTCACCGAAGAAAGCTTTTTTTTTTTTAAAAGGGAATTATTAATCATATATTTATTTTCTTAATGCTATGGCCAGAAACCACAGCTGCTTTCCTGCTCAGACCATGGCTGTGGGGGCAGGAATGGTGTGGCGCGGGGTCATCAGGAGGGTGGCGGCTGCCAGCGACCAGACCTCAGCAGATGCCGGACTTGGGGCGGGTCAGAGCCCGGAGCCAGGGCGGGCGTGTGCCGGGCCAGCAGGAGCGGCGGGAGGGCTGGCCAGGGTGTGAGGTCAGCAGCGTGAGCCTAGCAGAGTCTGCCTTGCGGCCAGGGCCCCCTTCCCGGAGCGCAGCGTGCAGGGAGGCTGGCCGTGCATACGCCCCGTCCTCCCGGCCTCAGCTTCCCCGGCCACCAGGGGATTCCCTACACTGTTTCCACGGCTTCAGCCCAGCCTCAGCCTCAGCCCATGGGACATGAGCTGCGCCCTAGGCTGACCCTCCGTGTGTGGCCTTCGGACAGGAACCCTGACGTCCTTTCTGGCACACACAGGCTGAGGGCAGAGAGTTCAGGGCAGAAGGGGGCAGACGTGAACTCTGCGGCCTTTCTAAGTGGCCTCCGAAGCCTGGCTGCCCGGGTTTGCCAGACCAGCAGCCGCCACTCGCGCCTGCTGTGACCATGGAGGTGACGGTCACCCGGCAGTAGGGGGAGGCCGGGGAGGCCGAGGGGGGCTAGAGGCTGGGCGCCCTGGCCTTGGGAGGCTCCAGAGTCTGGTCAGCCTCGGGCGGTCTTGCCGCCTCACCAAGCCCTGATTCCCGCATCTTTACCTGGCAGAATAATAACAACAATGACACTTCCACCCCACAGAGGTGCTTGTGCACTAAACCACATGCTGTGCAAGCCCTCGACGTGGGCGTAGCCCCAGGGCACCTGCACACACAGCACGGCTGGATGCCCAAGGAGAGGACTGACCCGGGAGAGTCCCCCGAGAGCCCCCCCACCCCAAGCCAAGGCGCAGAGCCCAGAGCCGCCGCCCCCGCCGGCCCGTCTGAGTCCCAGCAGCACAAAGCCCCGAGCTCTGGGGCCCCAGCAGAGGCTGCCCTGCCCGCGCCACTCGGCTCCCACCCCCAGGGCCAGGCATGGGCCCACCTGCGGGTCTGCACACATCCGGGGTCAGTCTGCTGGACTGTGTTCGACGCACCCCGGAGACGGGAGGCCTGTGCCCCAAAGTGCGGCTGAGGGAGTGACAAGGACGTGGTGGGTTTTGGTGCTTGTCCTGGATTCCTGTGACCGCCAGGGAGGGCCAGCAGTGAGAGTGGGAGCCCGACCCCGCCTGGAGCACCCTCCTCCCCAGCACATCGCCGGGATATCAGGGGCCTGAAGGGGCGCTCCAGCCTGAGAGGGCGCGCAGGGGCCCGCGGTGCCAGGGGATCCAGTCTCCTCCAGGGCCCACGGAGCCCACGTGCAGCCCGCGTCACCCCCCCGAACGCTGGGGGCGTGTGCACCTGGGTGGTCGGTACAGTCACAAAGCAGGGGTTGGCCAGTTGTCTTCCCTAGTCCACAAGGAGATGTGAACTTCCTCCACACACTGACACTGAGTGGCCTCACGGACCCTTGGGGGTGCGGCCCGTGCTTTAAACATGATGAACCCTCTCGTCAGGGCAGAGACGGCCCCGTGTGAAACTAACTGAACGGCCCACGGGAGACACCCAAGCCCCAGGACTGCCAGAGTGGACATCACATGCCACAGACGTGCGTGGTGAGTCTCTGGGGCTGTCTGCTTTCCAAACGTCCCTTCTCCACAGTCCCCACGATTTTCAGATGCCACTGAGTGCTTCCTTTTGATTTGGGGAGCACGGTTTCTATTTTATCTGGAATAGGGATCAGGGGTCAAATCAGCTGACCTACTAGCTTCAGAAATAAAGCTTCATGGGCACAGGTGTGCCCATGCACATAAAGCCTGGCTGTCTTCTGGTGAGAAGACCAGGGCTGAGCAGCTGAGATGCGACCTCACGGCCCTCGCCCCCTCCCCGCCCGCTGGCCGGGCACTTACTTCATGGGTTTGAACAGTGCCTGCCCGTAGTTCTGGAAAGTCATGATGAGCTTGAGCTGTGTGCCGCCCGACTTCATGGCTGCAGTGGGAGGGAAAGAGCATGGTCAGCTGCTGCCCGCAGAGGCCTGTGAGCGCGGACGCATGGGGGAGAGGGGGGCCCGAGACCCGGGCACAGGCCGTGGTGTGGACGCAACGTGAGGGCGCGGCGGTGAGCGAGAGTCTGGGACTGAGGCCTGAGACAGGCGGAGCGCTCAGGGTCAGGAAGGGCCGCCCGGGCTGGAGGAGCCGTAGCAGGAGGGCAGCCGGGCCTGGGAACCGGGACGACGGTGGAGGGATCGGAGGGCCGCACAGGGGGGGCGGGGTGCAGCTCCCCACCGGCTGGCGCCCTAGGCCGCTCCTCCGCTCCCCCGACTGCAGCCGCCTCTCTCGAAGTGGGGCTCCACACCCTCGCCCAGCGCCCCCATGGGGCTGGGGCAGGGCTGAGACCCACTCACAGGAAAGGGAAACCACAGCACCCCCTGTGGAAAGCAGCTCCCGCCTGGGGCTCGGACTGAACCCACTCAGAAAGCCGTCCGCTGGAGTCCAGGGACACGGCCGCGTTGGCTCAGGGTGGACGGAGCGGGCGCTGGGTCAGCACCACGGGCGCTCTGTCCTTCTGCTTCCGCCTGACAGCAGAGAGAACGGAGACAGGACGCAGCTGTTCGCCGCCTCCCCCTGGAGCCCCGAGGTGCCTGGGTCCTTCCTCCGGGATGACAGAGGCCTTCTGGCCCCGGGCTAGGCATCCGGCTTACGGGGCACTTTCGGTTCCCCGCCGATGAATCGGAAGAGCTCCAGGCACTAGGGCCCAAAGCGGTGGTGTCCCTGGGTGGGCTGGGACTGTGGCCTTCCTAGGGCCGGAGCTGCCCTCCTGAGGGGCCTGCTCATTAGGCAGGGTGGCCTCACGGCCTCCAGGCCCCGGGGGCGGCTGCTCGAGCAGGCCAGTGAGTGTCTGGGGCATCTGTCCAGTGGAGCCATCACCTCTGCTCAGCTCCACCCACGGCTCCATCCTGACCTGGACGAACAACTGCAGGGCCTATGCTTCAGGTCAGAGGCTGCCGGAATCCTTTCCTGCTACGTGACTTCTTTTTAAATGACTCAGAGCACAGAGTAGTCAATTGGGTCATTTACTCTGTACGTGTAATTGTCCACGCTATTGATTTAATCGTCACCATCGTCACCAGCAAGGCCCAGGCCTCCATAGGCCTGGCTTCAAGCTGAATGGAGGCAGATAACATCTGAACTCTCTAAAGGCAGCCAGGGTCATTACCACGCAGCCAGGAGCCCAGCGATAAAGAAATCTCTCTGGGGGTCTGGAAGGAGCCACTCTCTTTGCCACACCTTCTCTCACGTTCCAAGACTGAAGAGACCGCTCAGGGCAGGACCAAGTCGGGAGCTAGGGGCAGGAATGAGCTGACCACGGGCAAGCCCGCCCTCTTGGAAGCCTGTTCCCTTATTTGCAGGACAGGACTTGGGAGACGGGCTGGATTTCTAGCTCTTCTTCTATTTTAAGCTCAAAAGGACAGTGCTGCTGAACCCTGACTTCCAAGGTTGGTTCCAGGCTCCCATGAAGTGCTGCACCCCAGACTCCCACGGGGCCTCTGAGGGCTGCACCCACCCCCAGGTCACAGTAGTGCCAGGGGCAGGGCCCCCAGCAGCAGACAGCTCTTATCCAGGGACCCCTGTCTCTAAATCCACCCTGTGGCTCTGTGAGGCCAAGGGACCAGTCAGAAACCACTGTCTCAGCAGTGGGGTTTTTAATCAAAATGTCCAGCTGGATGGGAGGGATGGGAGGGCCACCACCCCACCCCCACCCCCACCCCCGCTCAGGGAAAGCGTCCATTCTCCAGGGGAGGCCTGCACCTGGCCAGACCAGCCCCACTCCCAGTGTGATGCTCTGCTTCTCCAGGAAGAGGGTCTCCTCCCAATTGTGAGTCCGTGGGAGCACCTCCGGGCCCAAGGCCGCGCGGAGTGGGGCTGAGCATCCAGCCAAGGCCTTCACTGGACTCCGGCTTGCCCAGCGCCGCCGCCCCGCACAGAGGTGCCACAGCCTCTGCTCCCACCTCTCAGCAGCCCCTGAGGCAGGCTTCAGACACACACCCTCCTTCAAGATCTCTGGGAGCAGAAGCGTTCAGGTGACAAGAGGCGCAGGGGCATCCATTCCAGAGGACCTGCAGCCGGGGCGGGCTGGGGGCAGAGCCCGGGACTTAAACACACTGCTGTGTCCACAGAGGAATGTGAGAACGTTCACTCCAAGCGAGAAAAACGAAGATTCAGAAACAGCCTCTCATTTTAGCTTTTGCCTCCATGTCCGTTCATGTTGGGTCGGGTTTTGCTGTTAAATGGGTTATGATTTTGGATTTGCAAGCTGGAGATTACAGGCTCGAGGTTATGACCACCTCTGTGATCCACAGAGACTCCAGGAGGCCCACAGAGCTGGATTTGTCTGCCCAGAGCCACTCGGGCCCATGACGGGGGAACCGGGACACCCCCGGCCCGCTGTTCACCACGGGGAATGCCGCCCAGGGCCGTCACCAGTCTTCCCATGCTCATCAGGCACTGTGAGTGACACCCTGGGTTCTGACCAGCCCATGGCCCCAAGGAACGTGCTGGATTAGGGCCAGCTGGCCAGGGTCATCCAGCAATGAGAGCAGCTCCAACAGCCCGCAGGACACAGCTGGGCAGGCCCTCAGTCCAGGTCCCACCGCTGGGCACAGAGCAAGCCAGAACTCTGGGGTGGGGTCCTGGCCCCTGGGATGTCAGGCAGCCTGGGCACCAAGCCCGGGACAGTTGGACCCGATGAGGGTGGCCCAAGGTCAGTCCCCAGGGTACGGAAGAGGCCCGTTCTCTTCCTCCAGTGGCTCCCAGGACCCTGGGTACAGAGCAACGTCCGGTGAGAGTGGGGCAGGCGGCCGGCTGTGCCCTGAGGGCTACGGGGAGCCTGGCCAGTCCATGGGGTCCTCCCAGCCCTGCCTCTACCCAAGGCCCTGCTCAGGGTCCAAGTCAATACAGCACACGCCTGGTGCACAGGCCAGCTTCCCGGAATAAGACGCAACGTGCCTGAGCCTACTGGACAGATGGGAGACCACACTGGATAGTGGCCTACAAGCTTGAACGCTGCACTTCCCTAAACCCTAATTTTCCAATGCTGGTGTAGTTTCCCCCCAAAGTCCTGTGTTCCCTGCCAGCTTCCACCATGAAAGCTTTTGCCCCATCCAGGACCCGGTCCTGCCGGGAGGTCCCCTCCTCGCTTATCGCCCTGGACTTTCTCTGCCCATCACGTGTGCATTTCTGGGCCCCCGGAAACAAGCAAGTCAGTATGTAGCAGAAGTCTGCCGGGGTTGGGCTTACCCCAACTGCTTGCCCAGATGGGGCCCTGAGATGTGGAAGTGCTCAGGAGAGCCTGTGGAACAGACGATGAGTGGTCACCACACTGGGTGTTTCTCTAACAGCCTTGTCTGTTCAGGAGGGCAGGGGACACGCCAGCTGCGGCCTCTCCCCAGCAGTCCCCGCCGGCCGCACAGACCGACTTCCAGCCCAGGGGGAGGCTGGAGGCGCTCAGATTCCTCCTGGGCGGCGTCGAGCAGGGGAGACCACCACCTTGCCCTGGCCAGGAGGGTGTTCATCGTGTTCTCAGGGTGAACAGCCACATGCTTGGAGGAGGGCGGGTGCCAGAAATAGCTCAGCGCCGGGCTGAGACACCCAACACAGCCTCTAAGAAGCTCTGGAAACCCCCAGCTGCCAGCCTCGCAAGCAACACCCAGTTCCCTGGCGCTGGCGACAGACAGAACCTGGTTAGCAGAGCCCTTTAAGCCACAGGACAGTCCAGACGTCAGGAAGACGTTGCCTGGAGTCCCCTGCTCCCAGCATCGTGCTCCTGAGTCCTCCTCCACCCTCTGGGCCTCCCAGGACTGCTCTTCCCACCCAGGGCCTCTGCCCGCCCCCTCTGCTCTGGGAGCCACTGGTGACTAACCCGGGACCTTCACAAACAATCGCCTATAGGCCTGAGAACAATGGCACCAAACCTCCACGCCTAGAGACCACTGCTGACACATTTTCTTGAAATCAGTAACTGGGTGCCCTGAATCCTCTGCTTTAGCAGATCCCAAAGTCCTCGGAGATGTCACCTCCAAACTACTCGGTGCATGGGGCTCTGCCCCGGGCAGAGTGGAGCCATGGTCACTCCCCGTCCGCCCCGAATCCAGGAGCAGATGTGAGCTTCAGGAGACTCTGGCCTCTCTGCGGTGTCTCCCTGCGGCTGCCAGGGCTGACCCTTCCTCACCTGCAGAGTTGGCCCCAACCCCCCTGCCCAGCAGAATAATAGGATGGGCTGGGTGGCATTTTGTCCTACCTTGCTTGTTTTGCAGCAGAAGGCAGCCCTTCCCTCTCCACCATCCCCCCTCAACTACAGACAGCACTGAAAGCCTGTGGGCGCCTCCTCCAGGAAGGCTGCTGGTATAACTCGCCCACGAGGTGATGCTTTAGCACGGAGCCAGCCGGGCACAAGGGAACCTACCCACACTGGTGATCTTCTGGGTGCCCAGGTCACGGAGCAGGGCCTCCACTGCTGGGTTGTGTCGAGAGTACAACTCATATCGGTTGATGCCGATGTGGAATTTGAGCCAGTTGGGATAGGAGTCCACGGCCGCCTCCCCGGTGGGCAGGAATCCATCCTCAGGACCTTCATGTGGCCTGCACAAATGAAGGTGACCTAGGTCAGCAGGGAAAGGACAAACAGCAAGGCCTCGGGACGGACGGGGGAGTTGGCACCGACGCCAAGGTTTTCACTGTGGATCCAAACAAACGTGGGTTTATTTAGAGGAGCCTCTGCTCAAACAGGACCCTGCGACGTCCGCACTTTTTCTGTGGCTGTTGTTCAACCGACTAATAACATATCTGAAGGCCCGTAATTCTCACTTACCCTCGAGAGACGCCAGAGACAGCTATAACTAAAGGAGACCAAACCCAGCTGTCAGCGCTAGGCCCCGCCGGGTCTGTCCTGGGGTCTCCGAAACAGCCTGGCCAGCATGTTGCCAGCCTGGGGTATGAGGGGCTGCTGCCTTCCTGAGGGCAGACGAGCCCAGTCTGGCTGAAGCCTTCGCTGGGTGCTCTGCTTCAGGGCAGCAGTGATGCAAGAGGCTAACTTTGATTTTCAGGAAGCGGCCTTGGGTGGGGAGAGAGGAGAGTAGCGCTCACTCCAGTCCAAGTGCAAACCGAGGACCTGCTGCCCACGTGGCCCGTCCTTGTCTCTGGAGTCAAAGGGCCAGTCGCAGGGAGGACAGACCCTGTTTGCTGCCAGAGGGAACAGCGGAACCTAAGTGCTAATTCACCTGCAAGTGAGGCCTTTTCAGCCAAATGCTGCCCCACGATGGACACGACAAGTCACAAGAAGCTGTCCGGGGGTCCCGTCACTGACTGCTGCTCCGGACTCTCTCTCTGTCCTACAAAGAGGCTCAGGCCTGGCTCATGGCTCTGCCTCTCAAATTGCTGAGCATTTCGGTGAACCTGGCCAGCAGACAAAGCTCAGAGGCTACCGAACACCTTGGTGTGTTTAGACCGAAAACCCTGGGCCTGGTCCAGATGCAAAGGAGAAAGGCTTTTATGAGATGTTTTGGAAAGCTGGCCTTTCCCCTCAGCTGCTTGGGTAACCTTTCGCAGGTAGTTATTTATGTTGGCCTTGCTGGTTAATATTTCATCACCCTGGGCTGCAGCATCTGCTTACTTTGGTCTGTGTGGCTGAGGGCCTTGGGGGCAGGGGTTTAAAGCGGTTAAAGGGATGCCCCTGGGGACACCACTTGCCTTTTAGGGAGCTGCTGCTGTCTGCAGCTGGCATGGTTGGCACCTGGCTGGGAGAGCCTCTCAGTAATGCCTCAGGGGGGTCAGCACGCCCCTCACTAATTTTGTTCTCAGGGAGTGGTTTACAAAGCTCCTTAGGCCGCTCCAGACTTTCCTGACGTGTCCACCAGAGCAGCATTGCCAAGTCCCTGGAAGCCGGCAGCCAGTCGCTTCCCAAGGAAGCGCTTTCGCTCCAGAGACCAGGCCCTGCAGGCCAGCCCTGCTTTCCCGTAAGTGCAGAGCCGACTCTTCCCGGCTCCCGCCTGCCCCGCCTGCCTGCCAGGCCAGTGGCCACAGGGAAGAGCTCCCAGCCGCCCAGCAGTCCTCCTCAGGGAGGCGGTCATTCTGGAGACAAAGGCAGTGCCTGGAGTCTGCCTGCTGTGTGCCCCCAAACTCCCCTTTCTGCGGCTCCTACTGCAAGGTCCACGCCCCGGGGAGTCCCTGACCCTGACACTCTTTACACAGCGCCTCGGATGTGCAAGGGCACCTCCCGGGAAGCGGCCCTGGGTGGGTCTTTATTCTCAGATGGCTCCTGGCTGCCTCTGGAGTCCAGCCTTCCAGCACCCACCTCAACGACCACCGCCCCACTCACCAGTCTGGGTTCTCCCCCGTCGCTGCCTTGGGGTTGAACCTGATGTCACTGTTCACGTTGAAGAGGACATCGCCCTCCGTTAGAGGTGGAATGGGGGCCTGGTACAGCGGGTGCTGGAACAGCCTGGCTAGGAGGGAGCCGTCCTGGCTCAGGCCAGGGGGCGGCACAGGTCCACGCGGGCCGGAGTCCGGGAGGAGCCGCCGGTGAGCCGGGTCTGGGGGACGCGGGACGCCGGGATCCTGTCCCGGCGGGGCGCCCTCGGCCGGTTCGGCTGCGGGGGGCAGTTTCTCAAGCGAGTGGGACGTGAGGTTGGAGGAAGGGTCGGAGCTGAAGTCCTGTAGGATGCGCAGCGTGTGCTTGTTGGGCCAGCCCGCGTCGCCGGCGGCGGAGGCTGCGGCCGCCAGCTCCCCTCCGGGGTGTCCGCGCGCCTGGGCCCATCCGGGGGCTGCCGCCTCCGCCGCGGGCTGCGCGCAGGAGCAGCCGGGCTCCCCCGAGGGCCGCGCGGCGCTCCGCTCCAGCTTGGGCAGCAGATCCAGCACGAGGTGCAGCGCGCAAGCCGCCAGGAAGGCCATCAGGATGAGCACGCGGAACCTGCGCACCAGAATCATTTTCATGGTCCCAGACGAGCGCGGCCTGGACCTCCGGGCGCCCCCGGAGCGTCGCCCGCCAGTGCCCCTCTAGCCTTGATTGGGCACGAACGCGGTGCCGCGGCGCGGGTCAAGGTCCATCTGGCGTCGACCAGCTACCAGCCCTGGAGCTGTCCCACGCGGAGGGCGCGCGACGCCAAAGCGCCCGCTCGCCCGGCCATGTCGGGGCAGTTTCCTCTCGCCTCTCCGGAGCGGCGGCGCCCTCGGCCGGCCCGGCCCAGCGGCCCTGGTCCGCGGAGCTAGGGGCGCAGCCTGGTGAGGCCCCGCGAACGTAGCGGCCCGCTTGGGTCTCCGGAGCCGCGGCCGCGCTCATCAGGCGCGCAGGGACCGGACACTTAGGCCCATCCCGGCCCAGGCGCGGCGGCCCGGAGGTGGCGGTGGCAACCGCGCGGCGCAGTCCGATCCGAGGCTCGGCGCAGTCTCCACGGCTTCGTGGGCCGCGCTGGGTGCCCGGCGGGCCAGGCGAAGGGGCGGCTCCCCGGGCAGGGCTCGGCGCTCTCTCGCGCGCGCGCACTTCGGCCCGCAGGTGAGGACCTGGTGGGGAACCAGGGCGCGGGGTCGCTGGGACCGAGGAGAGGGCGGGAGCGGGGCCGGCGGGGGCAGGGCGCGCGGAGCGGCCGGCGAGGTCCGGGGCAGGTGCAGCGGCCGTTCCCCGTGCGCGGCGCCCTCGCGGCCCAACCTCTCGCCGCCCGGCGCCCCGGCGGGCGGGCAGATATCCGAGCGCCGCGGAGCCGCCCCCCGCGTCAGCGCCCGCAGATTGGCGGAGCTGGCGTCCCGGGAGCCCGGGCCTACTCCGCTGTCTCCTTTCTCCTCCCCTCGGCCGCGCCCCGCGATGCTCTGCAGCCCCGGGCCCGCTACGGAGAGGGCGCCTCCTCCCCGCGGTGTGCCGAGGGAGCGCGGAGAGCCAGGCGGAGGGCGCAGGGGCCGCGCTGAGCAGGCTCTGCCGAGAGGGGCCCCGCGCGCCGACCTCGGCCCGCTTCAGCCTCCCGGCTCTCCCGGAAGAGCCGAGGGCCGAAACCCGGGCCAAGTCCCTCCCTGAGACCGCTGGGCGTCTGCGCCGCCGAACGAGCTCCCCCCAGGCGGCGACCTTGTGCCTCACGCCCCCGCCTCGGGCGGGTCCCGCGCCCCCGGCAGCCGGCGGGGACGGGCCGTGGGGCTATGGCCGCCGCCCCCGGAGAAGATGAGGGGGGCGGGGTGTTCGGCCCAAACCCGGAGGGAAGCCTGCGCAGCTTCGGGGCTGCTGCGTGCGGGGCCACTCCATCGCCAGGGGACCAGCCTGCTCCTTAACTCTGGCCCAGCAGGCGCCCCGGTTAGAATCCGCCTGGCAGGGAGAGGGGGGCCTGGGTGTTCGGAACCTCCCTGGCTTTGGGCCGGACAGTGTGTGTGTGTATGTGTGTGTGTGTGTGTGTGTACAGAGTGTGTGTGTGGGCTGTGTATGTGTGGACAGTGTGTGTGTGATCAGTGTGTGTGTGTGGACAGTGTGTGTGTGTGTACTGTGTGTGTGGACAGTGTGTGTGTGTGTGGACTCTGTGTGTGTGTGTGTGGACAGAGTGTGTGTGTGGACAGTGTGTGTGTGTGGACTGAGTGTGTGTGTGATTAGTGTGTGTGTGTGTGTACTGTGTGTGTGGACAGAGTGTGTGTGTGTGTGGACAGAGTGTCTGTGTGTGTGCATTGACTTCACCACATTAGCAGAATTGGCCACCTACAGCTAGAGGGCGGTAACCCTGGGCCCGGGCAGCTTCTGGACCCCCACTAGGAAATATTAATGTGCATTTTGGCCTGAAATCATAGTTGGGACGGTAGGTGAACCTCGCCAAGGGAGACATCTCAAACACACCCACCACCAGTCTCCCTGCCCCCTGCCCTTTGGCCCTGCAAGTTTCCAGAGCAGGTAGATGACGCCTCTCTGGCAAGACTGAGGGGAGGCCGGTCTCTGGTGGGGGCCCTGGGTGGGACCCCTACTCTCCCACTGACTCACTGTATTGCTCTCTCAGGACCAATGTTTCCTCCAGTGTGAATTCAGGGTCCACTTTCCATGAGACTCAGCACTGAATCTCAGTGCCTGGCGAAGTGCCTGACAGTCAGAAGGTGCCCATTAGATACTTGAGTGAAGGAAGGGAGTCCCAGCCCAGCAAGTCAACAAAAGAGATGTTTCTGAGGCCATCTGAAGCCTGTGAAGGCTGGCCTCTCCTGGAGCTGTCGGTGATGTGTTGGGGCCAGGGCTGAGGGTGGGCGGGGAACAAAGGGTGAGGTGGGCTTGACTGGCGATGGAGGTTTGGGGGCATTCATCCCCCAGATATGGAATCCCTCCCTCCCTCCCTCTCACACTGATAGTGCCATTTGTGCGCAGATAAGGTAACTCTGCACAGGGTTACTCAGAGACCAAGGAGGTGATGCAAACTGCGATGGAGGTTGAGAAGCAGCCCCCCATCTGGGGAGGGGAACCAGGCAGGAAGGTGCTTAGGTTTGAGATCATCAGAGCATCTTCCTTGGCCCTGGGGTTCTGTAGGCTCCAGCCCCACAACCCAGGGCTCCCACCCTCAGTGTCCTTAAGTGGCCATGGGGTGGGCAGACCCCAGGAAGCGTGGACATCAGGGCTGGGGGCCTCGCTGGGGCTCTCTGTGACTTTGGTGACCTCTCCCCACAGCCGCCATGCTCTTGGGAGATATGACGGCTCCCACACACAACTCTCCCTCTATTTCAACTATCATCTGGTTAAAGCCTTGTCTCACTAGCCCCACCCACCTTCTTCTCGACCTGCCACTTAAATTATTTTCCTACTGACACCATCATGATACCAAACCATCTTCTGTTTTCTTTTATAGTTTCTGCCCCTCAAAACACACATGCTCCACTGAGATCAGTGCCTTCTTCACACCCTTGCCCCAGGCACGTGCAGGGCATGATGTGTCAAGGAAGGAACCATGAGCCACTATCCAACTTGGGGGTCCGGTGTCAACAGGAGAAGATGAGAGAAGCCTTTGAAAACAGAGCGTTCACTGCAGGAGGTCAGGGAACTTCTCTTGTTGCTCAGTCAGTAAAGAGTCCGCCTGCGGTGCGGGAGGCCCGGTTTCTATCCCTGGTGACCCACTTGAGTGTTCTTGCCTGGAGAATCCCACGGACAGAGGAGCCTGGTGGGCTACAGTCTGTGGGGTCGCAAGAGTCGGACATGACTTTGCGACTAAACTACCACCACCACTGCAGGGGGTCAGAGAATGGAAACTCCTGGCTGAACCTTTCTGCCTGGTTCCTTCATATTTTGCTCTGAGAAGTAATTTGGTTTGGTTTAATGGACTCATCCTAGGAAATCACAAAAAGGAAACATATACATACATACACAGACATGCACACACACACACACACAGAGGCACAGCCACAGACAGACATGTGCACACACTCAGACATGGGTATGCCCTTTGTTTTTGTTCAGTCACTTAGTCATGTCTGACTCTTTGCAACCCCATGGACTTTGGCACACCAGGACTCCCTGTCCCTCACTGTCTCCCTGAATTTGTTCAAACTCATGTCCATTGAGTTAGTGATGTCCTCGAACCATCTCACCCTCTGCCGTCTCCTTCTCCTCCTGCCCTCAACTTTGCTGAGCACCAGGGCCTTTCAGTGAGTCGACTCTTCGCATCAGGTGGCCAAAGTATTGGAGCTTCAGCTTCAGCATCAGTCCTTCCAATGAATATTCAGGGTTGATTTCCTTTAGGATGGACTGGTATGATCTCCTTGCTGTCCAGGGGACTCTCAAGAGTCTTCTCCAACACCACAATTCGAAAACATCAGTTCTTCAGTGCTCAGCCTTCTTTATGGTCCAACTCCCACATCTGCACATAACTACTGGAAAACTATAACTTTGACTATATGGACTTTTATTGGTAAAATGATGTCTCTGATTTTTAATATGCTGCCTAGGTTGTTCATAGCTTTCCTTCCAAGGAGCAAGTATCTTTTAATTTCATGGCTGCAGTCACCACCCACAGTGATTTTGGAGCCCAAGAAAATAAAGTCTGTCACTGTTTCCATTGTTTCCCCATATATTTGCCATGAAGTGATGGGACCAGATGCCAATGGTCTTAGTTTTTTGAATGTTGAGTTTTAAGCCAGCTTTTTCACTCTCCTTTTTCACCTTCCTCAAGAGGCTCTTTAGTTCCTCTTTGCTTTCTACAGTTAAGGTGGTGTCATGTGCGTACCTGAGATCATTGATATTTCTCCCAGCAATCTTGATTCCAGCTTGTGCTTCATCCAGCCTGGCATTTCCCATGATGTACTCTGCATAGAAGTTAAATAAGCAGGGGACAGTATACAGCCTTGACGTACTCCTTTCCCAATTTGGAACCAGTCTGTCGTTCCATGTCCAGTTCTAACTGTTGCTTCCTGACCTGCATACAGATTTCTCAGGAGGCAGGTCAGGTGGTCTGGTATTCTCATCTCTTTAAGAATTTTCCACAGCTTGTTGTGATTCACACGGTCAAAGGCTCTAGCGTAGTCAGTGAAGCTCACATGCACACAAACACGCAGGGTCGAAACTCCCTTAGGCCTCTGCTGTCCTGTCCCTGGGCAGAGACTGGGCCAGGCGAGCTGCTTCACGAAGGGCACAGGAGGGTTAAATGTCTTAATCTGAGACCAGGGGGCAGTTCTGGGGACTTCTTTCTCCCAAAGACTGGTGCTGCAATACATCAGTGTTAACCAAGTCAAGCAGTGCCAGGAATTACATGGAAAGATCAGGCTGGAACCACAGAGGGAATTACGCACACTCCGGGTGAGGAGATTGCTGCTTAGCAGGGACAGCCCCTGAGAAAACGACACTTGCGTAGAAACCTGCCCTGGAGGGAGCAGCAGCTTGGAGGTCTGGGGGGCTGGCATGCTGGGCAGGCCCAGCCCAGCCCTGTGTCTGTTGAGGATCCTGGTCCGGAGCCCCTTTCTCCGTTGGACCACTTCCCCCTGGGCTTCTTGAAGGCAATCTGCCCCGGGCCCCTCGGCTGCCCTGCAAGGACTGGAGGAGGTGCTGGCTGCAGGGCTGGATGCACCCCGGGAAGCAGGTGCTGGGCAGAGGACAAGGGCGGTCCCAGCGAGGGGGAGTGCTTCAGGTGGAGAGAGGAGAGGTCCCGGGGATCGATCCAGGGGTGAGGCCCCCTGCATCTTCCCCGTTTAGGGCCCCTGGCTCCCCGCCTGCCAGATGCTCCTTGAGTCCTGCCTCGGTGAGACCGTCATCCTCAGGGACGTGAACCTTGCAGTGTGCTAACCTCCGGGGGATGCAGGGAGCCACCCGCGGTCCTGCCAGGGGGCACCGTTAGTCTTTTCAAGCAGGAAAGCTGGTGCCTGGACAGGGAAGGGCAGGGAAGTCGTGGCGTTTGTGCTGAAGAGGAGTTGTGAGCACCTCGTGGGTATCGTGTGAGGCAGTGGGACCAGCCCTGGAGCCTAATCCAGTGTCGCCTGAGAAGGGGTGCCCAGGAGACTGGGCCAGGCTGGGAGGAGCCCTGTGCCCCGAAGTGGGCGTGTGCGTGCAGAGTGGGTGGGGCCGCCCTGCGCAGGGTGACGGGGTCCTGCCTCAGTGCCTGGGGAACATTCCGGGGGGCCAGGACCCTCCTTCCCGAGGGACAAAGGAGAGCAGCGCAGCCTGCCCATTGGCTCACCCCTTCCTGTGGGTCACCCGGCCCGCCCCCCACAGCCCCCGCCCCCCGCCCAGCCTGTGTCTAGCCTGCTGAGCAGGAAGGAGGCCCGCAGGGGCCCGCCCGCCACCTCGGGCCGGCACCCACAGCCCTGTGTTTTCAAAGGATGACTCATCTGAGACCCACCAGGGAGGCTCCTGGGCTGTTTACCACAGGCCTGCCCTGGCCACAGGCTATTCTGAGAGCTGGAGGTGGGGGCGGCTGGCCTGGCCAGAACGCTGGCCTCCGGGTGGGGGGCGGGGTCCTGGTCTGCACAGGGCATCCATATGAGCCTGCCCAGGCATTCCAGGGTTTCGGGCGCGAGAGAGCATGGGGAAACCCCTGCCCTCCCCGCCTGCCTGGACCTGGGGCTGGGGTGGTGATGGGCCTCCGCAAGGGGTTTACTCTGACTACTAGCAGGAGGGGGACAAGAAGACCAGTGCCATCTGCCCCGGGGGAAGCATCCTGTGGATGAACCCAGCCCCCCGACCCTGCCAGCGGCCCCTCAGGCACCTCCTGTGGGGACTCTGGCCCATTCACCCTCCCACCTGCAGCCACAGCCTGAGGGGCCCCTGGCAAACAGAGCCCCTTTGTGCTAACTAAAAAAACGACAGATCAAAAGCCAAAAAAAAAAAAAAAATAGCAAATCAAACAATAAAAAAGCTTGACTTTATTTTGTACATTTTACATCACTCAAATACATAATTTATATTATTTTCTATCACATATGGTATAGCCACCAAAAACTGACCATCTATCAGGAAAATTGTCAAGAAATTTCAAAGGAAGAAAATTTATAGTCTGTTCACTGAGTGTGTGTGTGTATGTGTGTGTGTGCGCACATGTACACGTAATAAGCATATATAATCTACGGTTGGTTCATGGAGTCTGTTTGTATATATACCCACATACATGTATACAGATACACTTGCCTGTATCATTTACAGTCTGTTCACTGAACACAATGCAGTTTCATTTTTAAAAAAGTTAAGCTTTAAAAATATTTCTACCTGGAAATTAATACCACGAATAAAAACACTGCTATAAATAATTTGGGGTTTGTGAAGGAAACCAAAAGGCAAATTAGACTATTTGAAAATGGACACAAATGAGAATAGTACCTATGAAAACCTATGGAGTGCCACCAGAGAGGCTCTCAGAGGAAACCTGGAGTGATAGCTGCGTTTGTTAGGGAACGGTGGTGACTAAATGAACTAAACTTTCAGCTAGAGAAACTAGGAAAAGAACAGTAAAACAAGCCCAAATAAAGAAGGAATGATTCCTACAGAACAAGCCAAAACCAAATGCCATAGAAAACAAACAACACAGTGGAGATGGCGAATATTGTAAGACAAGAAGTTATTTCTCTGAAAAGACCAGTGGAAGAGGGAAAACGCTGTGAAATCTGGTGGAAAAGAGGAGAAAGCCAGGCCTCTGGGATAAGCGGGTATGGTTATGGGCAAGTCTCTGGTCCACAGGGGAGGGCAGGGTGTCAGAATTGTGTGAGATCTCCATGGCCCGGGGTGCGGGGCGGGGTCCCCTGGGGCCAAGGGTGGAGATCTGCAGGTGGAGGACCAGGGCACAGGTCTGGCGGAGCGTCCGGGCGCCCCGGGGCAGAGACGGCTCGTGAGGCTTCCGAAGCCCCGCTCTCCCAGGAGCTCCAGTGCTGGTCTGTGGGTCTGGGGCTGGACACTGCCTCCTGGGTCGGCCAGCTGTGGCACCAGCAGCACCAAAATGCTCCGTCCTGTGAACAACCAGGCACCACAATGGAGGCGCCTCCAGATCCAAACAGAAAGGCATGCTCGAGTATCAGGGCGCTGCTTTGGGGCCGCTTGGGTCATCCAGGCCGTGGCCCCCAGATTGGGAGGTCCTGGCAGGAGGAGGACCCGGTAATTAAAGACATTCTTCATGCAGTCATCTCTTTCCCTGTGATGACCGAGGGACATTGCTGGTTGTCCACTGCTAACCTGAATGTCAAAAACCAAAATTGAGAAGACTGACTGAATAATTTTGTCTCCAAGTTACCAGTGACACTGTTCTGTGTTTTCCTGGGTGTAGGGGAATAATTTTAGAAGCAGGCATTTTGTAAAAAGGCGTTCACCAAACATCATTATTTTATGCATGAGTGTAATTTACACACTTACTGGTTAGAATGAAAATGCAAATATCAAACAAATAAGATTTGATATTTAAAGGCAAATGCAAGATTCAAGTGAGAGAATAAATTACAGCAAAAATTCTTAATCAGAGCTGTCAAATATCTGGATCTAGAGCAAACACCTCATGCTGACATGCCACATGGTGGGATGTCAGGTCCTCCTGGAGGAGCAGCCTGCTGTAGGGCCTCCTGACGCCTCTCCAGCTTCAGGTCCGCCCCGACGGCACCATCCAGCATCCCCCCGGCTGCCACAGCCATGCTTCCAGTGACGAGCCATGTTTGAGACGCCCATCCAGCTCGCGAAGATTCCATGAATCCTCTAGAGTCAGGGGGACCTGGCCAGAGGGGACCCCCACAGCCCTCTCCAGGGGCAACCCCCTGAATTAGGGCCTCATGTTCAGATCAGACAAAACCTGTGTTCTCTTTGCTCCCATGGAAACAGATACAGGACAGAGCCTGGCGCCTCCTTCCTGGCACACTGGAGACGGTGGAGGCCACGGGCGCTTCTGGCCCAGCCTGCCGGGACATCTGGGGTCAAACGGCTCAGGAGCACAGCCCTGCCACACGTCACCCAGAGGGACGGGGCCTGCGTCCCGAGACAGCTCACAGGGCAGCGTTTGGTAGGGTCAGATGGCGAACATGGTAAAAGCCAGGGTGTAAAGTGGCTGCACCTAAGAATCTGGAAACAGCTGCCCAGAATGGTCTTTACATCGGAAAGTATGCCATGAGGTCATTATTTGGGATTTTACAGGCCGTTTCTTGGCTGAGCCCTGGGCTTGGCTTTGCAGAAAAGCGATGTCGTGCTTTACGACGGCAGATGGCTTTCATCACACCTCTGTGCCATCGGTGTGGTGACAGGCAGTGCGCTGCCTGGGACAGGGCACCGAGGGGCTGCAGGTGGGCACAGCCTGGGGACCGAGCCTTGAGCGGGGCCCCCAGGTGACACCTGACCAGGTGTGCTGCCCCCTCCAGCTTCCCTGCCGGTCGAGCGTTTACAACAAGGACAACGTCTATGCCCCGCCCGTGGGCACGGCCTGGCCCAGACCAGTCTCGCAGGGACGGCACTCACTCCGGGCCCCAGGGAGGCCTCTGGCCTCCCTCCTCCCTCTTTGTTCTGCAGACACCTGCAGGAACCTCCTTGGCCAAACCCCATCCTCTTTATGAGAAGACAACGAAAGCAGCTCCTCCTCTTTGTCTGAGCCTCTCCACCCCAGGCCCTCACCGAGGGGTGAAGGCCAAAGGTCCCCTCCTCTGCGTACTCTGCCAGACGCAAGGTCAACAGACCCCCGCCTGCCCGGGGCTCCTGTGACTGAGGCCCAACCTGCCCCAGCCTCGCTGGCGCTGCAGCAGAATTAGGTCAGGGTCGAGTGCGCTCCAGGGAAATCACTACGTTCGGCCCAAAGAACGCGTGGCTTCAATATCCTCCCAAAGCTTTGGTTCCTCATCTGCACTCTCTCCAAAAATGAATGGAAAACGTGGGCCCACCAGAGCTGGGCCAGCTCCTGGGAACCAGCTGAGCCACAGGAGGAGTGGTCGGAGAAAGGCTGGGTGCGGCACCCAGGGCAGGAACGGCAGGGCGGGCCCCTGGTGGGGACCAATCCCAGGTCGGGGCAGAGGGACTGAGGCTGGCCAAGACAGGAGGGGTCCAGACCCTTCTCTAGGGGGTCCCAACAGGCCAAACCCACGTCACCAGCTCCAGACAGGAGGAGAGCTGGGCGCCAAGTGGACTCACTTCTCTCTAGCTCTTCTGTGACCTGAGTCAACACAGCAGGGGCCCCGAGCCTCCCGGACCACAGTCCCCACCAGTCCCTCTGAACAGAGCCTGCCCCGGGGTGTGCCCCGCAGACAGGGTCTGACCGTGGTCCACACTGGGGCTGCTCAGAGCCGTCTTGATTTTCTCTGAGGAGCCAGGGGAGGCCTCTGAGAGGCTGCCGGGGCAGCAAGTTCTCTTTAGAAAGCGCCCTGCCCCAGGCCGCAGGAGACCTGCTGGGGAGAGGACCCTTCCTGGGACACAGTCTTGGCGAAGGTCTGTTCTCCCCCGTCACATCAGACGTTCAGCCTGCCCTCTCACTTCAGAAGGCAGGTGTGAAGATCTGAATGATGTTTTCAGAGGCCTCCGCACTTTGGAGTAAAAATAGGGTTAATGAGAAGTGGAGAAGCAGGAGTGGAAGGCTGGACAAGCACTGGTGCCCACAATGATGCAAAGGAATGGGAACTTTCCAGAAATTCCGCCCTGCAGTCACGGGGCTTCCTGCCCCAGGGCTGGGGTCCCCTGTTGGACCCATACCCTTTGTGCTGCAGGATGGGCGAGGGGAGACCCCAGGATTTGGTTTCCCTCAGAGGCTCCCAAGGCCCTGCATTGCCCACAGGGGTGTGGCCTCCATAGATCACAGGGACCTGGAATCGCTCCCTTGGATTCTGGGCATACAGCCAGCAGTGACGGGCAGCAGGGGCCCAGGTGTGACTGGGGGGCATTACTCCATCCTGAATACCTGGGAAAGACCCCTTGGACAAAGTCACCAGGCTCCCAAAAGGCTGAGGAGACCCCCAGGGTCTGGAGCCTCAGCTGTGACCCCAATTCAGTGTCTTTGGACCAAGAACAAAGTGAAGTATTTGGGGTGTGGCTGATGTTGTTTTAAATACCTATGAGGCAAGCTGATCTAAAAAGAAAACCATTTCCTGAAACCACTGAGCTTGAAAAAAGCAGAATATTTGGTCCCCTCCCCTCCGGGTTCCAGTCCTGCCTCCGTCACGTGTCTGCAGCGGCAGGGTGCAGGGAGCCTGTGTCCACGTCCCTTCGGCTCCCATGGTCCCGCGGGTCTCACAGGGCAGTCAGGGGACTTTAACAGAAATGCTGATTTCCCCGCTGGAGGCTGGATGTCTAGGTCTCGGCATCGGCACGTTTGGCGTCGGGTGAGGTCTCCCTTCCTGGTCACCAGCCAGCTGCCTTCTCACTGAGTCCTCCTGGCTGAAGGAGAGAAGAGCTTCCTAGGGTCTCCTCTCACGAGGGCACTGATCCCGTTCACGAGGCCTGAACCCCCTGGCCCTCACCCGCCCCCCAAAAGCCACCTCCTGATACAGTCATGTTGGGTGTTAGGTCTCAATACCCAAATGTGTCGGGGACCCAAATGCTCAGTCTGCAGTAGAAGTGGTGCAGAGCCGCCTGGGTCTCATCTCATCCCAGAGCCCTGGTACATCAGTAAGACAGAAGGAGACTGACCCCTGCTTGGACCAGCCGCCATCCCGCCTGCCCACCTTCTCAACAGCAGGGTGAGTGAGGGAGTGAGTATCGCATGCTCAGTCATGTATGACTCTTTTTTGACCCCGTGGACAGGAGACCGCCAGGCTCCTCTGTCCATGGGGCTATCCAGGCAAGAATACTGGGGTGGGTTGCCATGCCCTCCTGCAGGGGATCTTACTGACCCAGGCATCTCCTGCATTGGCAAGCAGATTCTTTACCCCTGAGCCACCTGGGAAGCATGAACAACGGAACAGTGTAGGAAGTGCCCAGAACTCAGACTAGCACCCGGTGGATAGCATGTGGCCCGGGAAGAGAGCTGGAAGGGGAGGGGGAGGTCAGTGAGCTCCTCTCCTAGCAGAGAGGCTCTGAGGGGCTTCCCTGGGGCCCCTGCCGGCCCAGCTGCCAACCCAGCCCCTGCTCCCCTGGGGCCTGATCACCCTCTGCCCCACACCACCTGCAGACCTGCCATTTCTGTGTCCACGCGGGTGCAGGCGGGCAGGCCAGGCTGGCCTCCAGGCGTTGGCGCTCAAAGCAGTGGCTGCTCCAGCCACGATCCATCAGCCTCTGGGCAAGTTATTCCCAGTTCCTGAGATCCAGCATTTCTCCTCTGCCAAGAAGAGCTGGGCAGCCAGGATGCCTGGGTCACCGGCCTCCTTGGCTCTGCCCCAGCCCTTCATCAAGCCCAACGCAGGAGATCAGGGGCTCTGGGGTGACTTGGCCTCTGCCCGTGTCGCTGGTGGGAGGCTGGGGCCCAACAAAACTTTACCATGGATACCTAAACTTCAATTTCATATGCTTTGCACATCAAGAAAGAGTCTTCTTTATGTTTGTTCCCTACCACTTATATATACAAAGATCATTTCAGTTTGCTGGTAAGTGAAGATGGAAGCAGAACAGGATTCAAGAACTTCAGTATTCTGCCCTGGCCTCAGATGGCTCTTCTTAAAGAGACTTTGGTTTGCTTAACTTTATATACCAGAATATTGTATAAAGTTTCTGTTTATGCACATTTTTTTAAAAGACAGCTATGTTACTCTAGGACCACACTTGCTGCAGAATTTGGAGATTCCTTCCTAGACTTCTGGGCCTCAGGCCACATGTCCCAGAGCCTTGGTGGGGGGCAGCTCCTGAGACCATGCAGCCCCCAACTCACACGTATCAGACCACACGGGCCAGCCATCCCACCCACCCTCTGCAGCTCCTTCTGCCCAAAGGACCCCACATGCTGGGACCCTCCCAGCCACCCCAAGGCTAAGGGGTGGCCACCAGCCGAGGGAGGCAGGCGGCGGCCCAGGCTCCTCACGAGGGTCAGAAGCATCAGTTCTCTGGGTCAGACTCCGCTTGCTCTGGAGCTTATACAGAGCTGTGTGTACACTTCAGAGACTCAGGTCCTGGCCTGGGGGCTGGCACACAGCCTTACGCAGGTGTGGGAACCAGAAAAGAGACCCACGCCTCTACCCGGGTCCTCCCACAAGTCCTCCTGACTCAGGAGCCCACTGGGGCCTCAGGAGCCCGCTGGGGCCTCCGGAGAGCTCGGAAGGGTCAGTGCGCCCCACATATCAGATCTCCAACCCACTCCAAACAAGCTCAGGAGGACAGCAGGCATGACGCCCTGGTCCCGCTGACGTGGGTGCAGGAAGGTCCCCGTCTTCCCCACCCCTTTGCAGGGTTTACGTGCAGCTCGGGGGCAGGAGGTGGAGGGTGATTTCCTGCATATCCTCAGATGTCTGGTTGGGACACACTGGTTTTCAGCCAGTGTAGGGGGTGTGAGGCTCCTGGGGGCCCTGGAATGGGGTCCCCACAGCAGTTCCAGGCAGAGGACCCCTCAGAAGACCGGATTCAGAGGTGAGGCCCGAGCACCATTCCAGCTCCTGCCCCCCAAAGAAAAAAAGGCAGAAACTTTCTCTTTAGGCCAAGGATAATTTAGCTAAGGGCAAACACAACACAATGATCATTTATCATCTCAAGCCAGAGAGGGGACTGGGAACCCTGTCCCGGCCTCAGGACTCAAGGTCAGAGCTTCTGCTTTCCCTCATTATTTCTATTTTTAACAATTGTGCTCAGGCCTCTTGCAAAAATAGCAAGAGGTGAGAACACTTCAAACACTAACATGCTCCCTTTTGTCAGGAAACCTCAGGGATGCAGGAAAAACCGGCCAGGATCTGGGCGAATGGCACTGTGTTGTTCCCTACCAGGGTTGGTGGTCCCCCAGCTCACTGCACAAGTGGGTAAACTGAGGCGGGCATACCAAGTTTGGCCTGAGAGTGAGGTCCTGGAGCCATGGGTACTGGTCCCTCTGAAACACAGGCCCCGGTGGCCAGAAGGCCCAGGTCCTGGTCCTGATGGCAGGGGAGCCACGCGAACAGGGCGGCCACCCACAGGGCTCTGACCGTGGGGAGGGCCTTCCTGAGCAGTGCCCGAGGGCTCAGACGCTGGACACTCAGGCCCATCACAGGGAAATTAAGACGTGCACCTTTGGGAGGAGCTGAGGGACAAGGGACATACATGTGTGTACACATAGATGTGGGTAAGTGTGCATGTGTGTACATGTATTCGTGTGTGCACACATGTGTGTTGGTGCATGTATATGTGTGCTGGTGCATTGAAGTACGTGTGCGCACATGTGCGTGTTACTATGTGTACACATGTGCTGTGCTCAAGCGGTCAGTCGTGTCCGACTCTTTGCAACTCCATGGACTCTAGCCTGCCAGACACCTCTGTCCATGGGATTCTTCAGGCAAGAATCCTGGAGTGGGCAGCCTATCCCTTCACCAGGGGATCGAACATTGCAGGCGGATTCTGTTTTTTTTTTCAATGGATTAATTTATTTTAATTGGAGGCTAATTACTTCACAGTGTTGTAGTGGTTTTTGTGCAGGCGGATTCTTTACCAGCTGAACTACCAAGTGTGTACAGCTCCCTGTTCCGGGCCCAGAGGTCAGGAAGCCCCTGCTCCTCCCTACCCAGGAGGCTGGGTATCAGCCCCATCCTGGAGCAGTTGCCTGGAGGTGAGTGACCCACAGGGCCACGGGCCCTGCCGTACCGAGTGCTAGACTCCCCTGAGCGGGCCCAAGTCCCCCGGACCCTGCTGGTCTGGAAGGGTCACCCTCCACTGATGCCCCAGGGCCACACTCCCCTCTCTGCTCTTGTCTCCACCTGGGAGGCGGCATCTGCTCCATCCTGGAGCCATTCAGGAGCCCTGGGCAGCACATAGAGGCAGCAGATGGCCATCTGCCCCATCCTCCCGCGGGCCACCGGCGGCCCCGGCCCGCCCACCTCCCCCCCGCCCTGGCTGGCCGTGGCTCCCTGGAAAGGACCCCCTGGGGTTGAGGGGGCCTGCACTTTTACACACCTTGATTAACCCTCTGGACTACTCACCCCTTTGTTAACTGAGCATGCGTGGCACAGTGCCCACAGAGAGCCGGGCGTGCCCTCAGTCCTTGAGCGTGGCTGAGTCCAGAACCGAGAGGTACGGGGCTCCCAGACGGCCACCCAGGGCTCCACTCATGGCCAGGCCAGCGGCGCCTCGCTCCTTCTCCAGGGTGGGTGGGGGCCCCAGAATCACTTTCTCGGAGGCCCCACGACACCCTCTCAGGATGGAGGCTGCTTCCTACACCAGGGCCCCGTTCCGCAGACAGCCCTGGGCCAGCGTGGCCTTGCCCCATGGGGGCAGCTGCAAAGCAGGCTGGCCAGGGCGGATGGCGGTGTGGACCCCTGACAGGGGGAAAGGCACAGACCTATGAACTGGTCCAAAGTGGGCGCTGCTTCCACATCGCCCAAGACTCAGCATCGTAATACGACAGCGTATGGCCTCTCATGTTTTCCGTGGTCAGGGGGTCTGGTGGCCTGACAAGTCTCCAGCCTTGAGGGCTGTCGTGAGGTGGGGTAGGGATGCTCCTAGTCCAGGTCACACGGGCCTCTCTGCCTCCTTCTGCTCACAGCAGAATCGAAAGAGAGAGAGAGAGAGGGAGGGAGGGAGGGAGAGGAAGAGAGAGAGGGAGGGAGGTCGGGGGGGAGGTCAGAGCCGGATCACTGAGCTCTGAGGAGGCCTCCACTCTGTACCGTCCTGCAGAACCTAGACCAGGGTCCTGGCCATGCATGCGGTGAGGCGCCTGTAGGAGGGTGCCTCTGGTCGGGGATGATGATGCCTAGACGTGACACGTTCGGGGGACCACAGAGCCAGGCCTGTCCTCTGTCCCAAGTGCCCACCTGCCATCCTGAGCACCCACCCGGGTCCCCCCCAAAGGCAAGTGTCGCAGCCCTGCAGTCTGTCAGTCAGCCTTTTTGAAAGTCAAGACTCTTAAAGCTATTCATCCCATCGACCCCAGAAGGAAACTACCCAGCTGAAAAACAAATAAAAACATAATAGCAACAACAACAAGGCCTCCATTCCTAAAGATATTTGCGGTACATCATGTAAAATGGCTTTCCCAGTGGCTCGGCAGTAAAAAACTCGCCTGCAATGCAGGAGACGGGAGATCGATCGCTGGGTTGGGAAGATCCCCTGGAGGAGGAAATGGCTCCCAGTCCAGGACTCCAGCCTAGAGAAGTCCAGGGACAGAGGAGCCTGGTGGGCTACAGTCCACAGGGTCACAAAAGAGTGGGACACGATTTAGCAACTAAACAAGCAAACAAACAAAATGTGTAAAATGCACACATGGAGGAAGAGAACATTTCAGCGTTGGAGGACGGGAGGTGAATCACAGCGGATGAAGTTATTGGAATATGATGCAGTTACAACAGGTTTCAACATGACTTAGATCTTGAGAAACAGTGTCAAGTACGTTTTAGAACAATGGTATGTGCACTGGGACAGCAGTCACATGGAATGTCCACATTAGTGCTGAAAATGTGGAAAAGGATTTGTTAAAGTAACAGGATTACAGGTGGTGTTTCCTCAGATTTCTCTCCAACAGAAAGATCCAGGCTTTGCTAACAGAGGAGATGAGAGCTCAGGGCTGGGGGTCCTCGTTGAGCTGGAAGGGCCTGGGGGCTCGGGGCGCAGGGGCTTGTGGAGTGGAGCAGGGGGTCTGCGGGGGGGGGGGAGGTCGGGAGAGCGTCTGAGTGAGGGAGCCCCAACTCTGGGGGCCTCCCATCCAGGCTCCTCGTAACTGAAGAAACAAAGATCAATGATGCTAACATTCTCCCAAAATGATGATGGAGGAACTAATTACTGGAAAAATTTAAGATAATGGGAAATGGGGTGTGTGCATATATGTTCATCCTTTAGTAAGTGGTGGTCACAGAAGGCAGTGCCTGGGCTGTTGTGACAAGAAGCTTCCCTCTCCCAATGTCCAGGCCCTCATTCAAGCTGAGGCTGGGCGGTGAGAAGCAACTGCCCACCCGGCTCATTTCATGGCTCGTTAAGCAGACACAGCAGACGCCCAGTCCTGCTTTGACCTTGAGGAGAGCTTGAACTTATGCACTGCTAAAGAGGCTGGACTTACCAAACGTCAGAGGGAACATTCAGGGAATCCTTATCCACACAGAGTCAGGGGCCCATTTCCTCCTCCTGCAATCCTGTGGGCGCGACTAGGGCCAGACTGGAGCCCACACAGTGAGGAAACTGCAGGGCGGCCTCATGCATGGGGGCAGGGGTGGGGGCGGCTGGACACTCCGAGGGGCAGACACCCCCCCGTCCCAGGCATCAGGACAGGAGCAGCCCTGACTTCATGAGCCTTTTTTTAACCCAAGTCACATTCAAAGATTTAATAGGAACCAGAGGAGGACAAATATCATATGATATTATTTATATGTGGAATCAAAAAAAAAGGATACAAATGAACTTACTTACAAAACAGAAAGGGACTCACAGACTTAGGGAATGAGTTTATGGCTACCGCTGGGGAGAGGTGAGTGGAATGGATCATTAGGGAGTTTGGGACTGACATGCACACACTGCTATATCCGACACAGATGACCAACAGGGCTCTCCCTGGAGTGCTGCACAGTGTTTTCTAATAACCTAAGTGGGAAAAGAATCTGGAAAAGAACAGACATGTGTACGCGAGAGCGAATCACTGCTGCACCTGAAACTAGCACGGCACTGAAACTAGCACGGCACTGTTCACCAACTGTGTGCTGTTCCAAGTCACTTCAGTCGTGTCCGACTCTCTGTGGCCCTGTGGACCGCAGCCTGCCAGGCCCCTCTGTCCATGGGGATTGCCGTGCCCTCCTCCAGGGATCTTCCCAGGCCAGGGATTGGACCGGCATCTCTTAGGTCTCCTGCATCGGCAGGTGGGTTCTCTCCAGTATAAAGTAAAAATTAAAAAAAATTAAAGTTCAACCCTGAAAGATTGATTGGATGAATAGATAACCAAAAACGTATGTAAATAAAAGTGGATAAAACATCGAAATGGAGTTGCTGAAGGAACTGCAAGGGATGGGGACCCTGGAATCTCTTGACCCTGATTTTCGAGGGCCCAGGGACACCCCTACAGCTCTGCAGGATCTGAGGGGCCCTGGCGAGACCCTGGGCCCTTTAGATTGGGAGTAGCCAGCCAGACCACACAGGGGGCCCCAAAGCGGGGGGTCCCCACAAGCAAACTCCAGTTTGGGAGGCAGGTTGGTCTGGAGAGAAGCATGGTCTCCATGACCAAGAGGACTGCGCTGCCTGAGAGACCACTGAACCATGGACACCACGTAACTGCCAGACAGCTGGGGTGGTGGATGGGTGACCCTCGCACGGAGTGGGTGGGCGACAGCCACGGCCACGGAGAGGCCCTCCAGGACCTGTTTCTCCTGTGGGTGCTTGCTCTGCGCCCCCATCAGAGGCCGAGCCGCCTCTGCCTGCCCCGCAGGCCAGGAGAAAGACACACGGGGACCCCGCAGTCTGACCTCCGCGGCTCTGACCACTGGGGCAGGAGTGATCAGTCCGCTGATGTCAGCAGCGCATGGGGGGCCAGATGGCCGCCTCCGCGGAGACGCAGCGCACCCCCCACCCCCCGCACCATGCTGGTGCCCTCTGGGGGACACGTGGGCCGCTGGTCTTAAAAAGAAAGCTGGGCATGCGGTGCCGTCACCGCGGCCGTGTGTTCGCTGGCAGCCTGAGGACTTTACCGCGCATGTTTCTGAGGCAGAGCAGGCCAGTGTGCCGGCCGGATGCGAGGGCGGACCTGCAGGCCTGACTCAGCCGGTGTAGACTGCTAAGACAAAGCCCTGCGTCGTGAGTCTGCTCCGTGCATGATCTGAGAAGCCCTGGCTGGTCCTCTGGAGCTGCTGTGGCCCCGGATGTTCACCCAAGCCCCTGACCCGAGACCCACCCACACTCCTGGGTGGTTGTGAAGAGTTCCTCAGCCTTAGTTTTATTTTAACTTTACTAATCTGTAGTGTCCATAACCAGATTTTTCCTTCATGAAGCTAGCCTGTCACCCCCTAACACTGTGTAAACTACATCCTGCACCTGGTATTTGCTCCACCTGCACTATCTTATAGCAAATCACCCCTTAGAGCTGTTTGCATTTGCAGAAAAAAGGTCCCAGGTCGATAACCCAGAGACAAACGGATCCAACTATCTGGCTGCCAGACCCAACTACCAGGCTGCCTGACGTCAGTGGAGACTTTTAAAATAATGCAAGGAGAAGGATGCAAAACCACTTCACCTCTTTGATCCTTATCACTTACCGTGGACTACGAGTTCCACCTGTAAGACTCCTTACTATCCCCTGGGAGGGGGCACAGTTCTTGAGGTGCTAGCCTGCCATGTTCTTCCTCCGGCAAAAGGAATAAGACCACTCTATTTCTTCCAAACTCTGTCTCTGTATTTCTGTTCAGCATCGGTGGGCTGGAAGCCGAGATTTTGGCGACAATTTCTTTGTCTTCTGGCAAACAGTGACCAGGAGCTTTTGTTTCTATTTTACAGAATAGGAGGTTACTTGGGGAGGTCTGCCCAGCATACCCAGCATGGTATCCTTGTGCGTGTGGGGCGATGCCCACCCCCTGGTCCAGCAGGGCCTGGATGTCCGCCTGTGGAGCCGGGATGACTGGTTCGAGACGTGGGTGTGAGATAAGAGAACTGCCCTGCTTTTGTTCTGGCACCATCTGCTCAGGTTCTGGGTCCTAGAAGTAGCCAGGGCCATGCAGAACTGTGAACGTGACACACGACACGACCGCTCTGAGCTGGACTGGGAGAGCCCTCGCTCTGAGAGGTGCAGGCTGGGTCCTTCACAGGCACAAGCTCGCCAACTCCTCCCTGTGTGAGGCCAGAGGTGGGCTTTGTCCGAAGCCTCAGATGAGGTCTGCTGGGGAGCTGCCTGGTCTCTTCCTGGATCTGGTGGCATCTGGCGGGACCTGGAGGGGCCTGGCGAATCTGGTGGGACCTGGTGGGATCTGGTGGGCAGGCACCTGGCTGAGGCTGGCCAATCTGAGACCCTGGTCCTTCCAGTGTGTGACAGCCCTGGGCTGAGCATCCACCTGTCTGCCAGAGTCCAACTCCTGGAAGCTTTCAATGCCAGGAGCTAAAAAAATTATGTTTACTTTTTGTCTGATTTAGTTTGGCTTTGACTTCTCTTATTTCAAACCAAAAGAACCTTAGAGAGATGCTACTTCCGTCTGTAAGAGAGAAGTGAGACTCAGGTGATGCAGTGAGCTGAATGTTCAAGCCCCCCCAGCATTCATATGGTGAAGTCCTAACCCCTGTGGCATGGTGTCTAGGCTGGCCTTCAGGAGGCGACTAGGTCACGGGGGCAGAGCCCTCACAAATGGGACTAGTGCCCTTGTAAGAAGAGACTGGGTCCCCCATGCCCTTCCACCAAGTGAGGACAAGGCAAGGAGATGGCCATCTCTGAACCAGGGAGGGGGCCCTCCCCCGACCCTGCTGGTGCCCTGGTCTTGGACCCAGAACTGTGACCAGTAAAGACTAGCCTGTGGCATCTTTGGTCTGGCAGCCAGAAGGGCCTGGACAGATGGGCAGGGAGGTGCCCAGGGTCGCCTGGCTGGGAACAGGGGCAGCCTCTCTCAGCTCCCATGGCTCTCATCACCAACAAATGCCTTTGCTTCTCAAGCTCCCATGAACATGCGGTTCACCAAGGAAGCTTGTTAAATGCAAACAGCAGGGCCCCACCACAGATCCTATTCTGCAGGTCCCATTTTCCACAATCTGCATTTTCCACAAAGTCCCAGGTGGTTCTGGCACAGACCACATCTTTGTTGTTCAGTCGCTCTGTCGTTTTGTCTGACTCTTTGTGACCCCATGGATCGCAGCACACCGGGCCTCCCTGTCCATCACCAACTCCCAGAGCTTGCTCAAACTCATGTCTATCGAGTCAGTGAAGCCATCCAACCATCTCATCCTCTGTCGTCCCCTTCTCCTCCCACCTTCCATCTTTCCCAGCATCAGGGTCTTTTCCAATGAGTCAGCTCTTCGCATCAGTTGGCCAAAGTATTGGAGTTTCAGCTTCAACATCAGTCCTTCCAATGAACATTCAGGACTGATTTCCTTTAGGATGGACTGGTTGGATCTCCTTGCAGTCCAAGGGACTCTCAAGAGTCTTCTCCAACACCACAGTTCAAAAACATCAATTCTTTGGCGCTCAGCTTTCTTATAGTCCAACTCTCACATCCATACATGACTACTGGAAAAATCAGAGCTTTGACTAGACAGACCTTTGTCAGCAAAGTAATGTCTTTACTTTTTAATACACTGTCTAGGTTTGTCATAGAAGTATTCAGTGATCTGCTAAAGTGACTCACAAAACTCAGGCAAACACTCCTTATGTTTACTGCTTTATTATAGTAAAGGGTGTGACCTATATACAACTGCCTGACTTTCAGGTGGGCGCATGGCCACCTGACCTATTTCTTTTTTTAAGTTTTTGGAAATTAATTTATTTTATTTGGCTATACCAGGTCTTAGTTGTGGCATGCAGGATCTTTAGTCTCTGCATGTGGGATTTAGTTCCTTGACCAGGGATCAAACCTGGGCTCCCTGAATTCATTGGGAGTACAACTTAGCCACTGGACTGCTGGGGAAGTCCCAGTCACCTGAACCATGGATGCACTGTCCAGACTCTGCTGCAGGTCAGCAGGTAAGTTGGAGATGAAGATGTGTAAGCAGGAGTAGTGTCTGAGAGCTTCTGGAAATCTCCTTGAAGTTGGGGAGTGGTCAGATGTGAAGGTTGGAGCTCCAGCAGCCACTTTGGGAGAGAAAAGGGAAGTCATGAGCAGCAAGGTAGAGGCATTCTTGGTCATTAGTGATCCTAGTATGAATTCATGTGACCTGGGAATGCCAACCTCCATGCTTCCTGTACATGAAATAAAATACACTTCTGACTTATTTTAGTCACTGTTATTTTGGGTTTCTGTTTACACAGCTGAACCTAATCATGGGAATAACAAACAACACTGGCCACATCTGTGACTATTCCAAGGCAGCTGCTGCTACCGGAACACACAGGGCCTTCATCAGCATCTCTGCCATGTCCCTGTTCTCATGGTAGCCCTCAGTCCCCAGGATGCTAAGAAGAGCTGATCACTTCGACCCTCCTCAGGAGGCAGCTTTTGCATGTTCTGGGAAACCCACCGCACCATCTCCAGCTCTGCCTCAGTGTCCACCTCGCACAACAGCCCCTCTCCCACCAGTTAACGTAAAGTCTCACCTTTCTGATCTTGTCACCAGCTAAGAACTCCTGGACCCAGGTCTTCTGCCCTGCAGACCACACCCTCCATCACAGCTTCTGGGCTGAGACACGAACAGAAACACAACAGGGAGGCAGAGGTCTCCAGAGGGGCCTGGGAGGGACACTTGCAGTGACCACCTGCCCTTGGGCTGGCTCGAGGAGGACTGTCATCTCCTTATGTTGTGCCTCGTGATGCTCTCTGCAGTACAAGGTGACACCCCAGCTCTGGGGATGCAAGGGAGGTGACCATCCAAGTTTACGCAGCAGGTGTGCTGAAGGTCTGTCCAAACCTTACCTGTTGTCTTAACATCTGCTCTGTGTGAACAGGCTGTGATGTAAACCATGTACAGCCTGTGTTCAGGTGTCAATTCCCCGGCACCTGAAACGTCTGCACTGCTGAGGGAGTGTGTCACCTGCCCAGGAGGCCTGAGTCCTGCGTAGGAGCAGCTGAGCCACCCTGGTCATCTGCAGTTTATTCCCAAAATGCAGCCACGTTGCTGTCTGAGACACACAGGTCCTGTATAGAATGCAGATTCCGGAGGCCCCAGAACTCCAGGGGTGGGACAGGAAGAAACAAAGGCTCCTGAGAAAATTCATGTTCTTAGGCCAAGGTTGCTGGGAAAGGCCAGGTCCTCCTTCTAGACCTTCATGTCAGCAATCAAGCTGTCATTTTATGAACCATTAAGCTGACTGTGCTCACTGATGATATTTTAGATTCTACTGAAATTCATAAGCTGATCCACCTTTTGTAATAATCCAACAATGCGTCATCCATCATGGTTCCAGCTTCAGAAAGAGGGCAGCAAGGGTATGTCCTGTAATGTTCCCATCAATGTTTATTTTTATTTAATTATGTCTGGAGAGCAGCACTCTCTGTTTGGATGGTGGACAGTTAGGGAGGGCTTGTGAAGGGAGCTGAATGGGAGGCCACACTGGTGCCCTCTTTATTCCAAGGAAGATCCAAACATGATCTGAAACCTGTGCTCTTGCTCCATCTGGCCCACACGCACACCACGGCCGATGCTGCGAGGACGCCGGCCGCAGGACTGCGGCGTGTGGCTGCACCGTCTTCCCGCCACACTGCCACCCGTCTGATGTCTCCAGGATGTCACCTAGATGCACTGTCACAGACACACCCATTGTGTCCTATGTGAGGGGGTTCCATCCAGAAGCAGCTTGGGCAAACAGTCCCGGGCAAAATCCTCCAGGTCCTCCAGCCATGCTCCGGGAGGCAGCCCGACCAGCCCTGGCTAGCCACCCACCCACAGTGTGTCCGGGCAGACACGAATCACCTGTCCCCAGGGTCAGCCTTCTGCACCCTCAGGAGTGCCCACGAGCCCATGTTCCCCCAGCCCAGACAGCCCCAACTGTCTGTGGAAGCACCAGACCCCTGAGGGCAGCTGCAGGGCCTGCTCGGCTCCCGAACGAAGCCAGGCGTGGAGCAGAGTGGGTCCAAGGCCAGAGGCAGAGGGCTCAGCCACGGTGGCTGCCACAGCGGCCTGGAGAGCTCCGATGCTGAGCAAGGAGGGATGGGTCACTGGCGACCAGTCTCTGAGAGGCTGCTGAGGAGAAGGAGGCTGTCTAGTGGCTCTTGGTTTTCCACAAGTACTTGTGAATCTGCGGTGACTCTCACAGGGTCCCATCTGGGTCTGACCTCCCAAGGACCAGGAAACAGCATCCTTGGCAATGATGTACTCAGCATGGACCAAGGGGCATTTGTGGAGTAAATGCACAGCTTGCCACAATTATAATGAGTCAAATAGAATCACTGAAAATCGCCAAAAATCTATGCAAAAATGGGTGCATCATGCAGTAAGTTGATCTCTTTGCATCTGGACTTTGCAGTCTAACAGCCAGAACTCAGAAACAACGTGCACATGCACATGTGTACACAAGCCTATCACACATTCTGGTAGAGAGTCTGGAAAACATAGTTTAAACATAATTTAAAAAACACACAATACTCTTCATTGTAAGTTCCAGACAACCAGTCGACTCTCTCAGAATACTTCTGTTGATTTTTGGAGAACTCTTATATCTGTCGGTAACCTATGCTTGTAGCTGACCAGCAAGCTACACGTTCCACACGTTAGTGGATTTCCTTCTTTTTTTTTTTTGCCTTAATGGATAAGACAAAAGTGAAGCCACAAAACTCAATCTGATCTTTTCTTGCTTGTCAGCGACTTCTTTCCTGAACTGGATCTTAGTTTTCTAATATTAAAAGAGTATTTCCTCCATATTCTTGTGCTGTTGGGTATATTGGCTTCAACACAGTATTGAGCATAATCAGCCCATTAGCGTTTTCTCCCCCCCTTTTACTGACTTGAGACTCTCTGGAAAGCAATACAGGTGGGGTGCAAACACTCCTGCTCAGACCCTGTTCAAGCCACACCTCACAGGACTGACAGAGTGGGAGCGATGGTCAGCGGCCACTGTGGATAGAACTAGGAAAAAGGAGACACAGGAGGACTGAGGCAAGTACGCTGCCACCTGACACCAAGACCAGGGATGAATTATGGCTACAGAACAAAAGGCATATGCATAAGCCTCACAAAGGAAGGGTGAACGTCTGAGAGAAGCTGGGAGATGAAAGCGGAAGGAAGAGGCAGAGGCGTGGGCAGTGCTCACATTGCAGTACTGTAAACAGGCCAGTGCATACTTGAGGCTGCTGCTGAGTTGCTGAGTTCTCTGTTCCTGGGAGGCCCAGGCATGGGCTCAGCTGTCTGCTGCCCTGGGTTCACTTTTATCTGGTTCCTGGCTGCTACCTCTGGGTCCTGCAGGATCTCCTCCTCTGTTAGTCTCCTCTCCACTCCTCTTACTTGCTGAGCCTCTCTTACAATAGAGAACTCTAAAATAGCTTTTCTTGATTAAAATCCATTTACTCCAAAGTTCTTAGGCAGCATTATAAATACTGGTTTTTAAACACTAGCCAGAGGATTATAGATAAAATAGAAACTATTTCCCAATGAAATTTCATCTAAAAATATACCAGCCTCTGCTCTCACCTTATTTTAGTGAAGCGCATCAGAAGGAACGCTGGACCTGTATCCAGGTGAAGGTCACTTATGTCTCTTTATGTTATTTCCAGGAATTACTCAAGAGTAGATGAAAAAAAAACCAGAAGGGAGTTGTCTATAAAAAAATGTTCACGTAAACAGGCTTTCTCAGTCAGGGAAAGCACTTTTCTGCTTAAATTCAAATAAACCAGGGCAAAAGGTGTACTGGCCCTGAGGGGGTTTGGGACCCAGCCACCTGGGGTGGACATTACTGCTCATGTCGCTGGAAAAACCTGTACTGCAGAGTCCTGGTAGCTGTTCCTTTGTCTTTCATTCTTCCCTTGACCTCTGAAAGCCCTTCTCTCCCAGAATTCAGGTAGTGGTTCTGGAAGAAGCTGCAGAGGCAGCCCAACTGACCGGGCTACTTAACCCCGTTCAAGTCAGTGAAAATGAACAGATCGCTTAGAGTCATGGGTACTTGATTTCATTCTCCACTTGCAACGGTGAAATTTGCTTGATAGCATGGTTAAATATCCCCAAATTATAATTAATTCTAATTAGCCAATAAAATCTTAGTGCACTAAAATCTTGATTAACCAGAACTGAAATAGTCAGAATTGCCATGCTGTATTCTATTTTTAAGAGAGTGACAGATTGAGTAGAAATACAATCTAAAACCAGATTGTGACACAAATTTCAGGCAACATTCTGGGATTGGTTTAGCACTGCTCTCACCTGGAATGCAGGCCACATTCAAATTTGCCCATGGGAACCATGTTTTGGCTGGCCAGTCCCTTCCTCTGTCCTGCCAGGCCCAAGTCCCCTCACCCCTTTGACACCGTTTGGTGTTGTTTCAGGGGGCGACAAAGAGCTCTGTTACCATAGTTCTTTTTGTCTCAGTGTAGAAAAGAATTTAGTGAAACAAAGTGATAGATAAGAAGTGATTTATTAGAACAGGATGTTTGTGATAGGTGGGTGAGAAATGCTGTGCCCCAGAACTTACTGGGCTACAGTTTTTTTTTAATTAATTAATTAAGCTATTCATTCTTGTCTGTGCTGGGTCTTCCTTGCTGCATGGGCTTGTCTCCAGTTGTGCCAAGCAGGGGCTACTGTCTAGTTGTGGTGTGTGGGCTTCTCATCGCAGCAGCTTCTCTTGTTGCAGGGCACAGGCTCTGGGGCATGTGGGCTTCAGTAGCTGTGGCACATGGGCTCAGTAGAGCCCAGGCTCAATAGTAGCAGTGCACGGGCTTAGTGGTTCCATGCATGTGAGATCTTCCCGGACCAGGGATGGAACCCATGTCTCCTCCATTGGCAGGGGGATTCTTCAACACTGAGCCACCAGAGATGGGCTACAGTTTTATAATCAAAGGAAAAGTGGGGAGAAGGAGAACTTGTCTTTCTTGAGAAGATGTCATGCTTCCATCATCAGGTCCTCCTCTAGGTTGAGCAAGGACTTTGCTTGTCTCCACGTAGTCAAGCTAGGTCCACAAATTACTGTTTTCTGGTCAGAGATCGTGTCCGAGGGAGCATTAACTTACTGAGCTCACTGGGCAGTATGTGGGTCCCATGCTGTCATTGTTTCCTTCTTTGAGGGCATGTCTGATGCTTCTGCAGCATGGTTTTGTCTCTGAGCAAGCTTGCTTGGTTTTGTGGTTAAGCAAATCTGCTTCCTTGAGTAATCATTAACTTACAGGGGTCTCTCCTATCTTTTTCTATTTATAATCCTCCAGCGGGATTAACTATTTAATCATCTACTTTGTCACTTCTGTCTCTATCATCTCCACACCCTGGGAGTGTCATGTCTTCCCCTTTCCTTCCTGGCGGGCCTCCTCCCAGCCTATATTTCTGCCTTAGTCAGTTGCTCAGTCATCTCTGACTCTCTGCAACCCAGATATCCCATATTCCTGCTTGGACTCAGCCAATCATATTCATTTCAAACACTGGACTGAAGGCCAAGCTGGTATTCCTTCCTTGACCTTTGTTTTCATTGCCTTTGATGAATACATCACTCTTGCCTATGAGAGCTTAGGACAAGACACACCTTCCACCCCCCATCCCAATACTCATGCACCTCACAGGCCACAGCCCCCAATTCTCAAGAAACATAACTCAGAGGGAGTGGGGCGAGCTGAGTGGGTGTGCTGTCTGGGTGCTGTGGCACCTCCCAGGTGGGCAAAACCTGAATAGGTAAGGCCTATTACACCCGTGTAACCACCTGGCCCACCTCCCAAAGGGGAAATGAGGCATCACTCTGACCCTTAGCCCAGACTGCATGGAGCACATTTGGAATGGCAGTCCTTCTCTCCCCATTATTGGGTAGGTTAACTTCACATGGAAAGGAGGACACCACCCACCTGAAAGTGGAAATGACCCTGGAATCCCCTCTGGGGCCAATAACTGTCTCAGTCTGGGCCACCCATTCCCAGCCCTAAGGTGGGAGGGGGGGGGGAGGCGTGTGTGTGTGTGTGTGTGTGTGTGTGTGTGTGTCCATTTCCCAAGATTTCCTTTCCCCAAACTCTTCCCTGGTATCCTGACAGCACACTCCCCTTGACCCCACCCCCGACCCCCACTCTCCCACCTTGTCCCTGGGTGGCGGGACAAACTTCGGAGTCCTGGCAAACAAGATCCCTACAGAGAAACAAGTGGGCCCACCTCCCAACAAAACAAAAAAGGTTCTAACAAGGAAGTGAAGACTTTAGTTGGCTGCAGGCCTTTTGAACCTAAATGGAGCTAAGATAAATAGCAGTATGGAGGCCACTGAAAGTGAAAGTCGCTCAGTCTTCTCCGACTCTGCCACCCATGGACTACATAATCCACGGAATTCTCCAGGCCAGAATACTGGAGTGCGTAGCCTTTCCCTTCTCCAGGGGATCTTTCCAATCCAGGGACCGACCTCAGGTCTCCCGCATTGCAGGCGGATTCTTCACCAGCTGAGCCACCAGGGAAGCCCGAGGCCACTGGGACATATTAAATGATGACGATCCCTTCTTCGTCACTAGTATTCACTTAGAAAACCGTAATTCATTGGGAGTTCCTGTTAGAGAAAACCTTACACTGAAGATTAAACACTGCAAGTATCTTGTATCCATGTTGAGGGTAAACTGCACTGTGAAGCTTAAGCCCAAGGCCGAGGCCCGCGCCCAGTGTGGGCACGCGGGAGGAACCGCGCGCACGCGCAGAGCTGACTGCCTGCCAGCTACGGTGCGGAGGCCCCGCGCACGCGCAGAGCTGACTGCCGCCCAGGGACGGTACGGAGGTCCCGCGCATGCGCAGAGCTGAACGCTGACGCACCGCCAGTCTCGGCTGATAGGCGAGGTGAGGGGGTCGAGAGAGGAGGGGTGGCGGCGGACACTTTGGGGAGAAGGGCTGAGATGATGGTCAGGAAAGCTGGGGGGCGGGCGCTGTGCCGGCTGAAAACCCAGGTAGAGCGTCTGCCTCCGAACTAGCCAGTACCAGACGGCCTCGACCGAAGCGGCCGGGAGCGCGCGTCGACGGGGAGGCGGAGACTGCGCAGGCGCGGGAGGCGGCGGCCCCGGCGCGCGCGGGTTGGACGCTCGCGGGCTCCGGGCCGGTTGAGAGGGCCTCCCAGCCTGCTGTCTCCGGTACCTGTCGTCCGCTGTCGCCCGCCCCGCTCTGCTCAGGGTCGTTTGTGGTCTGCAGCCGCTGCCATTCAGGAGCCTCCGCTGGGAGCCGGCCTTGCGGTTCACGCGGCGCAGCTCGGGCTCGGCCTGCTTTCGGCGCGCTCTGTCCTCCCAGGCTGCGAGCGCCGCTGACGCCATCGGAAGGCGACCGGAAGCGCCGGCGCCGCGTGGCCCTGTGTCCTATGCCGGGTCCCCGAACCCCCTCCCCGCCGTTTCTCCGTGTCCCGTCCTTGGTTCCCTTCTCTGACTGCCAAGTGGGCCTCTCTGATCTGTTTCTGAGGCCCGTGGGGAAGGATAAGAAGCGGAGTAGGAGGCGAGGGAGCAAGGAATGAAGGAAGGGCCTTCCTGCAGACTCTCCGCTATCAGGCCACGCTCTGGTTGTAACAGAGGCGCGGGTGAATTTGTCTCTTTCAATTAGATAAGTGTTTTACGCTTTCAGATTTACATTTAGTGTATTTTCCCCACTGTTGAGTGACCTTCCTGGCCAGCAAGGAGACCACCCAGGATGACCCACCTCCTGGGGGCTCGGTCCTAGGAGAACTGTGGTCCTGGAAAGAGGGTTGGGGAGGGTGTGTGCCTGGCGTCTGCCCTCGCGTGTCATCTCGCAGCCCCTCCTAGCTACGGTCTTCCATCTCAGACAGTACTGTGTAGATTTAGCCTCTCCGACTTCTTCCTGTTCTCTAGGCACCCGTGACCTCGTTCACCCAGAGGAAGGTGCATGGGCTATGGGACAGTGAGTGGGAGGAGTGGTGAAGACTGGGCATTTGTGCAAAATAAACGTTGAAATACTAAGCCGCGTCTGTTAGCTTTATGTCTTTTAACCTTCATTTCAAGCCTATGGTTTTTGTAAGTCGTTTCAAGGATTGTAGTTTGTTCTAAATCAGAAGTACTCTGCAGTTAATAGATCAGCAGAGTCTCAAACTGGATGGGGAGGGAAAGCAAGTAGAGTGCTTTTGAGAAGTTCTGATCTAAAAATATGCCCTAGACCACCATTTCTTGCCACCTCCCCAGGGTGGTGGTTGTTCAGTCGCTAACTTGTGTCCAGCTCTTTGCAACCTGGTGGATTGCAGCATGCCAGGCTTCCCTGTCCTTGACTATCTCCTAGAGTTTGCTCAAACTCATATCCATTGAATTGGTGGTGTCATCCAACCATCTCATCCTGTCATCCCCAGGGTAGTTGATGCATGTTGTGAGACAGTTGCTTTGAGGCTATGCATCATCCTGTTTCTTTTCAAGTTTTTGCCTAGTTGCTGGAAACAATTACAAGACTGTTTGCCTAATGGTGATACTCTTGTTTCCCTCATTCCTTATTTATTTATTTTTGGCTGTACCTGGTGGTATGTGGGATATGCAGGATCTCAGTTCCCCAACCAGGGATTAAGCTCATGCCCCCGTTCCTTGGGAACACAGTCTTAACTGCTGGACTGCCAAGGAAGTCCCTCTTTCCTCACTTATTAATAAGACTTTTCTGTAGGAGAACACTGCTCCTTCCATATTTCTTTTTTTGAATGTTTTTATCATGTGGACCCAGATGTAAGGGTCTATGGGAGGTTAGTCAGTACTGGCACACTCATTACATTAAAAGTAAAGATTATTTTTTCCTCAGATCATTCCAGCTTTGGCCATTAGGAGCTCTTTCAGACTCCTTTATGTTTACTCCATGAAATCCTCAAGGCTGGCCTTCTTTTCAGCAACCTTTTTGCAGGCGAAGAAGTTGTGGAAGAAGTCGTGCAGATCGCCGGTCCCAGGAGAGGGGCTTTCCTACGTATAAGGCAGAGTCGAAGGATGAAGGTGGCAGTAATGGTAATAGTGGCCATTTGCTGGGTGTATTGGGTAGTGGGTGAAGCACTTGGGACACAGTTTTTATTAAACTCTCATCATAAACCTTCATTTTCCTGGTCTTACCCATGAGGAGACTGAGTCTGGGGGTTTGGGGCCTGAGCTGGGTTCTCTCTGCATGAGAGGAGGAGGAGGTGCTCCAAGCATCTGTGCCTTCCCTGTTGGCTGGGCATCCCCGCCGGGAGGGCAGCCCCGCCGGGAGGGCATCCCCACGGGAAGGCGTCCCCACGGGAGGGCGCCCCCGCCGGGAGGGCAGTGCTGTGCTCGCCTGTGTCCTTGGCGATGGCGCCATCCGTGCAGGGCGTCTGATAAAAAGGGCCCTTTCTGTGTGCACATTGGCACACGCTACACCCATTCCCAGTGGAGATGGGAAACATATGTTTTCTGTTTTATCTAGAAAAGAGGAAATAGGCAGTGTTATTTCATAACATTTTCTGTTTTGGAAAACCTGAATTTTTTCCACATGTATTTTTAAAATGTCTTAGGAGCAATCCTTGGAGGAAAAGACACGATACAGATTTCATCAAGAGTTCCTCTGCTTTTCATCCACATCTTCAAGAAACAGCTCCAGGAAGAAGGGAAACCTTCCACCAACACACATGGCTAAGGGATGGATTTGCAAGCAACCTTGAAGATCAGCTCTCACGGGGCTCTGGGACCTTGCAGCCCCGGCCCGGGTCTTGGCACGGCCTTCTCTGTAAGGGGAGGTGTGCTGTCCCGTGGTCACTGGCTGCCTGGGAGAGAGCCAGGCCTCCAGGCTCAGCATTGGACCAGCCTCTGACCCCCTCTTGCAAAGGACGGGGGGGTCGAGCTTTGTGCTGGACCTTTGTTTCTTGAGGCATGTTTGCCCCGTGTGCGAGCCGGTGCCACTGACACTCCCCCAGGAACAGTGGGAGCTGAGCAGGCTGAGGTGGCCACAGGCCGGTGGTACAGTGCAGCTCCATGCCCTTCCTTCTCACCAGGGCTCTGTGGAAAGTTAAGAAATACAGAAAGGACAAACAAAGTAAATGAGACACAAGTCACCCACAGCACAGGAAGCTGGGAATGTGGTGTGTAATCACTGAGACCACAGGGATATTTCCGCTGAGCCCAGGGCAGAAGGACTGTGGGTGAGTGTGGGTGCTGTTGGACATGCAAGAGCGTCCTTCCCACTCAGACCCCTGCATGTGCAGACGTGAGGGGAGACAGCGAGGGGGCTGGGCGGTGAGGCTAGAGTACGTGGAGAGAACAAAACACAAATGTGGAGTGAACGTGTTTCTTGTAGAAAGTCAGTGGTGACTTGAAAATGGAACAGGGACAGACAGACCTGACCTGAATGGGACAAGCTCAGAACAAACTCATCCAGGAAGGCAGAGGCTTCCTGTGAGATGACTCAGTGTCACTGAGGTTACAGAAACAGTGTGAGAGGGAGAGGCAGCCACTGACTCTGGGCTCTGGTCTGGATGCTGGGCAAGGACAGGAGAGCAGATTGATTCTCCTGGGTTCTAAGGACTCAGGATGAGTCCAGGCAAAACTGTATCTGGATATTTCTAAACCCACTATGTGGTCAGACTCCCCCAAACCGGCTGTTTCCTTGCTCTCTGGTCATCCAGTCCCTGCCTTACCCACACCCACTTGCATGACTGACCTTCCCTTCTCATCCTAGAGCCTAATCAGTGAAAACCTCCCTGCTTGCCCTCTGCCCCCCAGCTAACAAGTGTTCTAATCTTTAGATCCAAAATCAGTGCAGTTGGTGGCTGCAGCCATGAAATTAAAAGACACTTGCTCCTTGGAAGAAAAGCTATGACAAACCTAGACAGCATATTAGAAAGCAGAGACATTACTTTGCTGACAAAGGTCCATCTAGTCAAGCTGTGGTTTTTCCAGTTGTCATGTATGGATGTGAGAGATGGACTATTAAAAAAAAACGAAAAACTGAGTGCCAAAGAATTGATGCTTTTGAACTGTGGTGTTGGAGAAGATTCTTGACAGTCCCTTGGACTGCAAGAAGATCCAATCAGTCCATCCTAAAGGAGATCAGTCCTGGGTGTTCACTGGACGGACTGATGTTGAAGCTGAAGCGCCAATACTTTGGCCACCTGATGCGAAGAACTGACTAATTGGAAAAGACCCTGATGCTGGGAAAGATTGAAGGCAGGAGCAGAAGGGGACGACAGACGATAAGATGGTTGGATGGCATCACTGACTTGATGGATGTGAGTTTGAGCAAGCTGCAGGAATTGGTGATGGACAGGGAAGCCTGGCGTGCAGCAGTCCATGGGGTCACAGAGAGTTGGACACGACTGAGCAACTGAACTGAACTGAATCTTTAGATCTGCACGTCTCCGCCTTGATAGCTTATCACAGGGATAGTTGGGGCTGTGCTCCTCCACTGATTCCCAACGGATGAGCTAACCTGACGTCAGTGCCCCCACGACTCCCCCTCCCTCCAGGGGGAAAGCAGTCCTCATGTCCTGCCCCGTGGCAGTGGGGCGTCACTGCGGGACCTTGCTTCAGACCCTCCAGGTCTGCCTCTGTGTTTGCTGCTCACTCTGGGCTTTCTCTGGTCTTGAAACTGGGCAAGGACAGGTCTTGCAGGCCTGCAGGGGGCAGCCCACCACCTACTAATATGATTCAGAAGCTCATCTGGAAAGATGGGTGCAGAGGAGGAACTATGGCACTTTTAAAAATATTTATCTTTAAACTTTATTTGGCTATGCCTGGTCTTAGTTGTGACATGCAAAATCTGCTACTAGTTCTCTGACCAGGGATCGAACTCAGGCTCCCTGGGTTGGGATTGTGGACCCTTAGCCACTGGACCCACAGGAAAGTCCCAGAACCACAGCGTTTTACCAGAAGAATGTCAAGGACAGAGTCTTTATCGAATATCACACCATCAAACGTGCCCAGCAGTGGGCGTCCAAACAGGGATGAGCTGACTCTGGGGGATCAGTGGCTCATGGTCCTGTGGGGGCTCTGGCGCGGACTGCAGGGTGCCGAGGTCAGCGGGGCAGCCCTGCTGCCTCCTGACCTGCTGACCCGGCGGTGTCTAGGTTTGCAGAGAAAGTGTGGGGCTGTGGGGCCTTCCGACCAGCCATGCGCTGTCACAGCAGCTAGGACACCTCACTGTGGTCCGTGGGTTTGAGATCGTCACTCAACAGCCTTTGAAGTAAGACGGACTTTTTGGCCCAGCAGTTCTACTTCGGGAGTCTGTCATCAGAAATAAATGAGTGACGCCAGTGGAAAGATGGGTAATTCTGTATAAAACATTAGAAACAACGTAAGTTCCTATCAGTCAGGAGACATCGTGATGAAATCATTCCATTTTGAGTCGTGTTTGTGGAATATGTCCGAGGTATGATAATCACTGGGGTAAGTTTAAAGAATAGCAGGTACAGAAAAATCTTATAGCTCAAGAAAATGCACAGAAAGCCCTGGAAGTCAGGGAGGCTTAGGAAAGCAGGCCGACTCTGTGTGTAAGGAGGTCGAGGGGGGAGGAGGGGTCCCAGCAAACCAGGGAGAAGTCGGTGGAAAACGGGACCCTGCCCGCCCTTTAGCCGCTTCCTGACATTCCTGCCTGTGGCTTGGCCTTCCCTTCGGACACAGGCCCCAGGAATAGGTCAAGGTCAGGAGCCCAGTGGCCTTGGGATCCTGAAGCTGGCCCAAGCCTGGCAGGTTCCAGGGCGTGAAAGGAGATAGGCCTTCCTGGCTGTGGTCCCTCCGTCCCCAGGGTAGCTGGGCACTCAGGGCAGTTTGCTGGGCTGGACTGTGGCTCCTTGCCCACGTAGCCCCCAGGAAAGGACGGTCACTCTCCCCAGGCCCCTCCATTGCCCTCCTGTCCTGAGTGGGAGCCCTGTACCCTGTGGAAGTGAGGTCATGGCAGCCTCGGAGCAGGCCCAGCCTGTGGCCACCGCGGGCTCCGTCTGGGAAGCAGGTCCATCCACAGGGAGACCCACTGTCAGCCAGGGCAGGGCTGAGGTGGCGGCACGAGCGCGGGTCCCCGTGGCTGGTGGTGCCCACGCTGCTGGGTCCATGCCACTCGCCCTGCTTGTCGTGGGCCCCGCCTGCGCCTGCTTCTTCGCTGGGAACTGGAGACTCAGAGATTCTGTGATGAGACAGCAGCTGTCACCTCCGTTGTGTTCTGGTCCCAGGGACTCTTGGCAAAGTTTGTAACTGAAGCCTGCTCCATGGACAGAGGAGCCTGGAGGGCTACAGTCTACGGGGTTGCAGAGTTGGACACAACTGAGCAAGTGACCCTACTTACCTGAAGGTCAGCCCGTTCTGGGGGCTGTGGTGCTTCTGCTTGGGGTCTCTGGACCCCTTTGGGGGGTATCTCTGTACTGCGTGTGTGTGTGTGTGGTCTCTGGACCCTGTGGGGGTAGGGCGTGTCTCTGGACTGTGTGTGTGTGAGTGTGGGTGTGTGTAGTCTCTGGACTATGTGTGTGGAGGGGACCTGATGGAGGACCCAGGTGTGTGTGTGTGTGTGTGTGTGTGTGTGTGTGTGTGTGTGTGTGTGTGGTCTCTGGAGGGGACCTGATGGAGGACCCAGGTGTGTGTGTGTGTGTGTGTGTGTGTGTGTGTG